>NC_069499.1:158079174-158161674 GCF_027579735.1 Bombina bombina
CTTTGTCTACAGTTGTTTAGCTACATATTTTTGTGAAGTGTGATAACAAATCATGTTACAGATATATATAAATTATTTTTTACTTTGTATTGTAATTTTACAATCATTTGTTAGTTCTGTAACTAAACAGCAAGTATAGCAAGAATCTAAACAAACAACAAAGTATTAGCGCACATCCAAAATTAAACCACATTTATTTTGATATAAAGTCTGCAAAAAATGTCCGTTTAAAACTCTATACTTAAATAATATTGGGATCTTAGTCACACAATATGGCCATATTCTGCTCAGCCAGTCACCACTTACAAGGTGTCCCAAAATAGACTGGTCCTAACACTATAAATTGTACCTTACTGGGCTGAATCCTTTGATTCTAATATAGAATTCCAACTCTGTGGTTCTAAGCCTCATTGAATGAGGCTGTCTGGCTTTATATAGCCTTAATTACACTGCCTGGAACACACCTGAGCAGGTTTTTAGTGGTGTGCTTTAACCAAAGGGATTTGGTCAATCTCCCTGTAAGAAATACAGCAAATAAAACATAAGGGTTTGGTTAAGCACACCTTACAAAAACATATTATATATTAATGCACATATTGTGGGAGTGCTGCCAAAATGACCAGAGTAAATACAAACAAACAACAAAGTATTAGCGCACATCCAAAATGAAACCACACTTATTTTGATATAAAGTCTGCAAAAAATGCCTGTTTAAAACTCTATACTCTTAAATAATATTGGGATCTTAGTCACACAATATGGCCATATTCTGCTCAGCCAGTCACCACTTACAAGGGGCGCGATCACATATACGGCGCAGGTTTCGGCACAAGCATGGGAACCCGCACTGCCCGTAATTTCACCTTGCACATCGGGGTATTACATATACTGCGCCGTTAGATGCTAAACTGGCGTAAGTAGGACAAACTGGCGATCCTCTGAAATGTGCGCATATACACATTTTAGTCATCGCAAGAAACTTACGCCAGTATTTTATCCACGGAAAGTGTCAATAAAGAGTAGTTTTAAGCAAATTAGGCTAACACTCGTAAAAATGAACTGCAATTCCATATAAAAATGCGACACGTAATTATGCTATTCAAAATTCATATATAAACCCATATATAAAGAGATGAAGGTAATACAATTATGATTTCCCATTGTTCTCTCCTCCAAGTATTGTTGATTGTTTTGAGAAGAAATTTAAAGTAAATAGGCAAGTATATGTCCACAATGTGATAAAGTACCTACAAGCTCAATCTATTTGATTATGTTGTGGTTTCAAACTATTTCAAATACACAAATAAACCTTAAAAAACAATATCATAGTATACTGTCCTTTTAACCTTGAGATGCTGCTTAAATGTATGTGTTTGTTAAGACTTCCAGGTAGTTACCTTGCTTTTTTTAGTCAGTGCAAGGGTTCCTGCGCCTGCAATTTGTGGCGAGATAAGAATGGAGTAGATTCTCTGAATTCTGCGCGCGTAAGTCCTTACGCTGTATATTGGATACCAAATTGCGCGTCTGTTCTATGTTAGTCTATGGTTAAAAAAGTACGTCCGAAGGGTGAAATATACACGCGTAACTTGTATGCTACGCCGTATATGTAATACCAAAATTGCGTAAAATCTGGCATTGCCGGCTTTTGCGGGCAACGCTGCATATGTAATGGAGGCCAAGGTGTCCCAAAATAGACTGGTCCTAACACTATACATTTTAACCTTACTGGGCTGAATCCTTTGATTCTAATATAGAATTCCAACTCTGTGGTTCTATGCCTCATTGAATGAGACTGCCTGGCTTTATATAGCGTTAATGACACTGCCTGGAACACACCTGAGCAAGAATCTAGCTCTTTTTCTGGTAAAATGGGCACACAACAATCAGTTCCTTAAAGTGAAAGTAAACCCTAGCGTTGTACAAACGCTAGGATTTACTATTGAAACAAATAAAGGGCACTTTCATTCATGAAGTATAAGATACTTCATGTAGAAAGCTCCTTTATTTGATTCAATCACTTGCCTCTCTTAGCTCCTACAGCAGAGCACGGCTAAAAAATTTTTTGGCTAAGAGGTGACGTTTTCACCTCTTAGCCAATAGCAGTGCGGTAAATCCGGCTCCCATGGGCTCCAAGACGGATTTACCGCACTGCTATGGGCTGCTGTAGCAGCTAAAAACTGCGATCGATTGAATCAAATAAAGGAGCTTTCTACATGAAGTAATGGCCTAGATCAATACCTTGTGTTGTGTACTAAAAGAAAAAATATATATAGCTTTGATAGGTAAATAATAAAAAAAAGGTGTCTATTTCTGTTTAAATGGAGAGGTACCAAAAATGCTAAACATTCTCTGTCTTTGGTCAAGTTTTTCTCCCAGAAATAACTGGTCCTTAAGGAGTTACTATGCAACTTGAGCATGTGCAAACAGATAAGTATGTAACTTCAAACAGACCAAAATGGGCATCTGAGAAGGTTAAGGCTGCTGTATTAGATAATTGCATAATCTATGTGTATTGTTGCGATGTAAGGGGCTGGCGGTTTAGGGGTTAATAGGTTTATTAAGTTAATAATTGTAAGTTTAATTTAGCTATATTTTAATTAAGTTAAAGTTAGGGGGGTGTTAGGGTTAGGGTTACATTAGGGTTAGGTTTAGGGGTTGATAGTTTAATTTAGGTTGTTGCGATGTGGGAGGCTGGCAGTTTAGGGGTTAATAGGTATATTTAGTGGGAGGCCAGAAATTTAGGAGTTAATAGCTTTATTTAGTTGCGGCGATGTCGGGAGCAGCGGAATAGGGGTTAACATATTTATTATAGTGTAGGCGATGTGGGGTGCGGTGCAATAGGGGTTAATAACTTTAGTATAGTGGCGGCGATATCGGGAGCGGCAGATTAGGGGTTATTACCTTTATTTAGGTGGCAGCAATATCGGGAGCTGCAGATTAGGGATTAATAAATGTAGGCAGGTGTTGGCGATGTTGGAGGCAGCAGATTAGGGGTGTTTAGATGTAGGGTACCGTATTTTCTTTTCCCCATAGACATCAATGGGGCTATGTTTTTCCGTGATCGCAGGTGTTAGACTTTTTTCTGACCTGCTCTCCCCATTAATGTCTATGGGGAAAGGGTGCACAAGCATGTCAAAGCAGCGCTTGTTTTAGGTGCGGTATGGAGCTTAAAAACCCCATATCGCCCGCACAAGACGTGTTTTTTAAAACTTGTCATGGCAGCGCAATAGGGGATTAAATAAAGCCACTTTTGTTGTGTTCGTTAATTTCCCTATAGCGCTCAAAACTAATAATCTATCTGAATGAAAGCCGCGGTTAAGCAATCTCCTTTGAAAACACAATTTTATGTTTGAATCTTTTTATTAAAGGTACACAGAATACATAAGGTATTAACACATCAGTGGAGCAATCATTTTACAGATGGCTTAACAATCTGGGCAAAGTGTTAAAGACAGGCACACTATATATCTTGAGTTCCTTATAGTCCTCTGTTTTATAAAAGTTGAAGATTCACCTTGCATCCTCATCAGGAACTATATTAGTGCCCCTTGTCTGTTGGTCAATCAGTTTTTAAAGTCAGGCTAAACCCTCTTTTCTTACGGTATCTCAGAGTATCCTAGATGTGATGTCTCCTGTATACCAGTTTTCTTAAGGGAACAGCGATAATTCTACCATGAAATTTAAAACATTAACTAATTATAATGAAAAGAAGGAAAGCCTAATTTGCTTTTCAAGGTATCTCTCTAGACTATCTAATTATCGGATTAGGCTGAGAAGAAGATAACAAAAAGAAGGAAAAAGAAAATAAAACATAACAAAAAACAAAACAAAAAAAAAAGGATTGCCCAGAATCTCTCCCCTACTTCCCTCTCCAGGTCTTTTAATAAGTAGGAAACAGGTCTAAGTTCTAGTGTTTGATGTTCTGTTTAGTGTCCAGTAAAACCAGACCTTCTCAAACTGTGTCTGTGTATCCATCACCTGGGATGCAGATTCATACATTCGGTATGTTAGGGAAATTCTATTGTATACTTCCTCCCAAGGAGGAGCAGAGGTTTTCCAGTATTTTGCAATACAGGTTCTAGTGACTGTGCAAATGATTCTGATAAATGTATTTATTTGTTTGTTGAACTGTGGTAGTGACTCATGCAGCAGAGCCTGAATCGGAGTTAGTTGAATCTGTTCCTCCAATACAGAGCTAAGCAGAGTGGATATTTTGGTCCAAGTTTCTTGTATTGTTTCGCATTCCCACCACATGTGACAGTATGAACCTACTTCCCCACAACCCCTATAGCAATACTTATTATGACTAGATGACATGTGGGCAGTTTTAACCGGAGTCAAGTACCATCTAAACATGGTCTTGATTGTATTCTCTTTCATGTCTGCACTTAATAGTCCTCTACAGGCTGAGCTGAACATGTCATCCCACCATTCTTTATCTTTGTTTATATTTAAATCTCTCTCCCAGTTCAAAAGCATCTTGGATTTAAGTGAATTACTGGATGTCTGAATCTGTATGTACAATTTGGATATGGCCCCTTTCGGTCTATGTGTAGAATTAAGCAGTCTTTCTAGTGCATTGGCTATATTAGGCTGAAGGTCTCTAATGTATTCCTGTATTGCCGAATTGACTTGTAGATATTGGAACCAATGTAGTTTCTCTGTATCTAATTGGGTCTGGATTTGGTTAAATGTCTTAGTTTTTCTACCATCCATCCAATCTGCCACCCTATATAGGCCCTTATTGGCCCATTTATCTAGTGTTTGTTGTAGATCTGTGGGGAGTAGGTATCTGATTGGGTAAACTAGTGTTTGGCTAGATAGTAGGTTTTGTCTTTTGGTTAAGAAAGACCACATTTGAATAGTTTGTTTTGTGACATGTAGGCCTGGCTTTTCATCTACTTCTTTCATAATGTTTTTATTCCATAGACTATCATCAGGGTAGGCAGAGTCTCTAAGTTTAGCCTCCAGGTTAGGCCATATGATTTCACCAAATCTCCCTCCCATTAGTGTCGTCTGCGCCAGTCTTGCTGCTCTATAATATTCTATTATATTGGGGGCTCCTATTCCTCCTAGCCCACGGTGTTTTGTAATGAGCGCAGTTGATATGCGAGCTATTTTGTTCCCTCTAATGAAAACTATTAATTCTTTTTGTAGCTTTTTTAAATCATTTATCGGTACTTTTATAGGGAGGGTCCTAAATAAATATAGTAACTTGGGTAGGATTGACATTTTAACCGATGCTAGTCTGCCTAGCCATGAGAAAGTGTGTGTCTTCCATTTGCGGATATTATTCCTAATCTCTTTGTACATAGGTTCATAATTATGTTTATATAATTGGTGGATCTGTGGTGTTAAATGTATTCCCAAGTATTTAAGTGAGTGAGTGGCCCATTTTATTTCAAAGTTGATTTCTATGGATTTCCTGGTATGTTGTGGAAGCCCTAAAGACAGTGCTTCACACTTATCGAGGTTAATTTTGTATCCTGAAATTTGGGAGAATTGATCCAGGAGTTTGTATAAGTTGGGTAGTGATGTGAGGGGTTTGGATAGCGTCAAGAGGATATCATCCGCGAAGAGTGTCAGTTTGTATTCTCGGTCTTTGATTTTCACACCTGTGATGTCTGTTGCCAGTCTAATTTTAGCTGCAAGGGGCTCTATACAGAGCGCAAAAAGGAGAGGGGAGAGCGGGCACCCCTGTCTCGTGCCATTTAATATGGGGAAAATCTTAGACTTATATCCTGATACAGATACTTGGGCGGAGGGGTTAGAGTAAATTGCGTCAAGAGCTTTAACAAAGGCACCTCCGAATCCCATACAGCGCATCACAGTCGACATGTATCCCCAGTCTACTCTATCGAATGCCTTCTCCGCATCCAACGAGAGGAGCAGAGAAGGCATCCGAGTCCCCCCTACATAATCTATGATGTTCAACAGCCGTCGTACATTGTCTGGTGCTTCTCTGTCTTTTACAAACCCTACTTGATCTGGGTGGATCAGATTTGGGAGGATATGTTTTAGTCTATTGGCTAAGATTTTTGTCAGGATTTTCAGATCTTGGTTGATAAGCGATATAGGACGGTAATTTGCACATAGCCTGTGGTTTTTGCCTGGCTTGGGGATCACTATTATTTTTGCTTGTAACATATCTTTCGGTATACTGTGTCCCTCTAGAATAAAATTACATAAATCTGTAAGATGTGGAACTAATATTTCTTTGAAGGTCCTATAGTATTCTCCTGCAAACCCATCTGGCCCTGCTGCTTTCCCTATCTTGAGGTCCTTAATGACCGACAAAACTTCTGCCCTCGTGATAGGGGCATTTAGTGTATCAGTGTTTTCTTTTGAAAGTGTCTGTAAGTTAATATCCTTCAGAAATGTCGTCGTTTGCTGTTCTAGGGTGTCTGAATGTATTACTTTATTGCCGTCATACAGACTTCCATAGAAATCTGCGAACGTGTCTGCTATGTGCTGTGGGTGGGACACGGAGGCGCCATTTGCTAGTAAAATAGAGGGGATAATGGAAGCCTTGCATCTTTCTCTTAATTTGTTGGCTAAGAATTTGTCAGGTTTATTCGCATGTATGTAATACTGAGTGTTCAGTCTCTGGATTGCTCTGATTGAGTGGTTATTTAATATGTTGGCCAGGTTGTCTTTCTTAGCTGTGAGGATGGCTAAAACTTCCTTCTTCTGAGTAAGTTTATGTTGTTTCTCTAGGTCAGATATTTCGTTATGTAGCTGTGTTAGTTGTGCTTTGTGTTGTTTGAGCCTGATGGATTTATTTTGGATGAGTAATCCCCGCATGTAAGTTTTATGCGCCGCCCAAGGGGAAATTGGGTTGGATGTAGAACCTTTATTGATTTCCCAAAAATCACTTAGTGATTTGATAAATTTATCTTTATGTGTGGGATTTTTTAAAAGTGATGGATCAAAAGTCCAGGATCTAGTTCTCTGGGTGTCAACAAATCCTGTCAAGTGTAGGGATAGTATGGAGTGGTCTGACCACACGCATGTGTGAATTATCGATGTCTGCAAGAGTGGTTGTAGAATCTGGCTAATATAGATATAGTCTAGTCTTGTGTATTGTTTGTGGGCTGCCGAATAGAAAGTCGTGTCTGTTGTGTCTCCATATAAAGTGAACCATGAGTCAAAGAGAGCGTGTGGAGCTAAGTGTTCATAAATAGAATTCACTAATTTATTATGTCTAATTTGTTTAGCTGTAAGTTTGGTTTTGGACTCTATAAATTTGGACATAGTAATATTGAAATCTCCCGCCAATATAACTTTATGTTGGGACCAGTTGGTGAGTAAGTTGGAGACATGGCTGAAAAAAGAGTGTTGGTTGTCATTTGGAGCATATATGTTACATAGAATGATGTTAGTTTCAGCAATTTGGCCTTTAATTATGAGATAACGCCCTTCTTTATCTGCAATGGTGGATTCGTGTTTGAAAGCTAAATTTGCGTGGATAAGGATCGATACCCCTCGCTTTTTAGTTTCGGTAGTTGCATGGAAGTGTTGTGTAAAGTTTCTAGCCCAGTATTTTGGGATTATATCTCTAGTAAAGTGGGTTTCCTGGAGAAATAAAATATTGGCCCCTAGGTGGTGATATTGAGACATGGCCGTTCGCCTTTTAGCATTGGAATTTAAGCCTCTCACATTGTGAGATATGAGGTGTATTCTTGGGATCATGTAAGAAGTGTATTATGGTGCACAATACTTGTCAGCTTGAAAGTATAGACCTTTGATACATACAGCTCTGGAGGGATGAGTAGCTCCACCGAGAGTTTGGTTATATATTGTTTTGACCTGGGGGGGAGAGTATTCCCGGCATCCTTAAGAGAAATAGAAAATGTTAATAACACAGTACTAATAAAAATCAAACATTGAAAACAAAAAATATAATAACATAGTTTACACCTAGCTATCAGGTAAATGTACATTATTCCTAATAACAGTAGTCCAGGGCTAGATGTTGGAGCTGAGCAATAACATTAAGTAAATAGTTAACTAAAGTGTCAGTAGTTTGAAGACTTTTCTATCTTAACTGAACATAACTTTTAAACAAGAACTAACTGTAAACAATTTTCTTCCTCGTATTAAAGGAAGTACTCTAATAGCTTTGTTTCACTGCAGCGGGTGCATAGATAACTCTCCTTTAATAGGTGCTCCTTCTAGAGAGCACCTGATGTTACGGACATTCAGAAGAAAATTCACATAGGAAGTTTCCCTCCCCATGTGTTGTCATGAGAGTAGTGAGCAGGGAACCCTTTCCCTGGTATCAAGATTATGTCATCTCTTTGTTCTTTTGTGGTTTACTTTTGTCCATTTCGTTTGACCAGAGGTCCCTTGAACCGGATGTGGCTTGTCCTCAGATGGAATCATCGGGGTTTCCATCCCCAATTGTTTGCAAGTAGAAGAGATGTCTTCTGTATCATGAATTGTAATGGTTTTGTTATCCTTGAGGATGTGGAGTGCGAAAGGGAAGCCCCATCTGTATTTGATTTGGTTTTTGCGTAGAAGAGAAGTTAAGGGGCGCAAGGAACTTCTTCTTTGGAGAGTCCTGAGGCTGAGGTCTTGGAAGAATTGAATGACGCTTCCTTGAAATTTGTAGGTTGGCTTATTTCTGGAGGCCTGCATAAGCTTCTCTTTCTCTTGGAAGAATGACAGTTTTATAATAACGTCTCTAGGGGGTGCTTCTCCTTTAGGTCTTGCTTTTAGCGCTCTATGGGCTCTTTCGATAGCAAATTCTGATTCTTCTGTCTCCCCTGTGATATTTCTGAATAAGTGTTGTAGATATGTGGGGAGGTCCTGGTTGGTGACCGTTTCTGGTATGCCCTTTAGCCTTATATTATTTCTGCGCGACCTATTTTCCAGGTCATCGACCTTGTCCTGCAGATCATTGATAGTTTGTTGTTGTGACTGTAAAGCTTGAGAGGAAGCTTCCATTTCATCTGCTACTGTCTCTCTGTGCTCCTCCAGAACTTCTAGTCTACCCCCTAGGTCCGCTAAATCAGCCCGAATTTCTGTCAGGCTAGATGTGACAGCTGAGTGCATCGAGTCTATTTTACCCCATAGTTTTTCGAAGTTTGCGGCAATGTCCTGTTTTGAGACCAGATCTTTGAGGTCTGCCTTTGTTACTGGGGATGTCTCATTAAGGGGAGAGGGGTCTGCTTCTATATCTGAGTCCCTTTCCGTTGCCATTGTTGCTAGCTCTGTTGATTTGGTGTGGCGCGAGGGCTTAAAGAAGGTGCTCACGTTTGATGATTTATTAGTTTTCTCTCCCTTGCCAGGTTTTTTAACTGACATATTAGCTGCAAGCTGCTATAGTATGAGATACTTCTTGCAAAGGATTAGCAAATAGTTGTATGGAGGTCTCAAACTGTGGGTATTAGCCTATTGTTTGAAAAGATAAAGCTGTCTGATTATATGCTTATGATGAAGTGTATTCAACTTCCAATGTCCGTTATTTATATAATTCTTTATTGCTGCGTGTGCATTTGTACTGAGGTTTGTGGTGACTTTATTAAATTTCCTTTTGTAGCTGTGATTCCACCTCAGTTGTATGCAAGACTTTTTTGGTGTTTATCTGATTAAAGGTGGCTTCAGATATTTTCTATGTTATTAAAAAAAAATGACCCATCTCTGAATTGTGGCTATATTATATTGCTGTGCCTCCAATGGCCCCTTCCAGTGTCTCTGTGTCTAAGATAAGTCAATCTGTGACATCTATTCTCTTATTTCAATGTTGCATTTCTTAAGTAGCTTTGTAATGTAAAGAGGCACAACTTATCGGCAGGGTAGTCTCCCTTTCTGGCCGTTGTAATTTAGCATTGTCGTATAGTCGTTACTAGGCCAGTTTATATAACTTATGGCTGTTGCCTACCTGTGTGGCAATGGAGGGTCTGGTCAGGTCTGGTAGCGGGTCCACACGTGGTTGTTGTGACTGCCTTTTATCAGAATGCCTCCCGATCAGATTCTCCCAGGCAATTATATGCCGTTATCGTTGGAGCGCCATTTTTACTGCAGGGCCGCGGCTGGTTTCGGCGCGAACACACAGCGCCTTTGAAAGTCCTCACTGCATGTCCGATTTTTTATAGCGGCTATTCAGCTTGTGGCCCCAGTGTCTGGAACCCTCTCCTGATATTCTAAATTAATTCAGTCAGGTTTTTAAGTTGTAATACTGACTCTTTGTTATTCCTCAGCACGGAGCTCAGAGATCACACGTCCATCTCCGAGCTCTGTCAGCTGCTATTCTTGAAAACACAATTTTAAAGGGACATTAAACACAAATTGCATGATTATAAACCTTCATTTTTGAGAATAATTTTGCAATGAAAACTGCAGCTTTATTTTGTTCAACAAGCAAGCAGATTGTTTTGTTTTTCATTTTCACTGAGTTCCCTGCCCCTCAGAACAAAAGAACCCTTTCTAACCAATCACAAACTAATACACAGATATAGCATGAACTCTGTGTGCACATGTGCAGTTAAGGAAACAGACTGGGTTAGCCTGCCCTCTTCCCTTCACTTGGTGATTTAGCATTGATTCAACTTAGTTATGTAGTAATCATTTATTTAACAGGTATTTAAACAAACAAACATATTCATTTCTATAATCCCTCTATTAGCTAAATAAAAACATAAATGTATGTATTTGTAATAATGTTCACACCTAAACAACCTAGTATGCCCACTGCTATTATAAAGAATTATTTTCCTTTCATGATTGTTAATACAAAACTGATATTCAAAGCATGTGATTGCAGATAAGCTTAGGTGGGAGAGAAAAAGTAAACAAAAGCACAATTTTCAGATGTATTTTATAGAAAAAGGCAACACAATAAATAATAAAAGTATATTGCAATACGGGGCTGTGGTGTGTGGAATCAGAAAGCAACAGGTTACCGGATTGCTTGATAGCCGCTGTGACCTCCTGAGGTATTCGTTCGTTGGCCGTGTTGGAATTGGCTGACTTGCTTATATGGTGTCAATCTAAGAGCTGGTGGGTTACAGTCCCACAACATGAACCCCTTCGGTCCATTGCATGTTTGAAATTATATTACCATTAATGGAATGACTGCCCGACCTCTCTGCACAGTGTTATCTAACAGCATCGAACTCCCAGCTGGGCAGATAACTTTTTAAAACGTCTAACCTGACTGCGATCTTCTTATTTTAATATATGTGTTTTAAACATGTTTAGTTATTTACTCACAGTTTTATTTTTGTAATGCAGGTGGTAGACAACTGACTTAGTATTGTTATTGCCCCACTTTATGGTCTCCTAGTGATGAACTGAGGCTCACCCCGGCTGCTAAATACTTCAGTTAAAAACCGGCCCACAACACAGCTTTTAATTCATAAGTGACAGGCACTGGCAGACCTATTTCCAGCAGATCTGCAACCTGCATTACACATTCTATGACCGTACAGGACTATATGATACCAGTTATGAAATGCTTTAGTTGTAGCATCTATGAAAACATAAATATATGTGGTGTTATCTGTCCTGCACATTGCTGTTAAAGATCATACTGTTTTTGTTTTATGGACACAAATCTATTATATGTCTCTTCTGCCTTACATGATGTGCTCCTGTGGGTTACACATGTAGATGCCGCACAAAGTTTTGTTTCTCCCTGCTTGCTGGCTGTGATGGGTCAGGCATTCTTATACTTATAGGCAACGGGATTCTTGTTGCCTCTCTATCCCAACGCATACAGCACTAACCTGAACCCACTATTCTGTAATGATCAGTGTTTCCTTTATGGCTGCGCAACCTACCCTAGCCTGTTAGATGTGTACGGCCCGATATGTCTTGCTAACTGTACATTAGTTGAGGATTGTGTTTGACCATGGTACCACAGCTTTCTCCATCCCTGGAGATATCACTTTTATTCAAAATATAGCCCTACTACTGAGCTTAGGTTACATTTTGGGAACATTAACATCTAAACACCTATGATAACTACATGGCTTATGTTAACATGGTTCTATTCAGATTTGCCTTCGTTCGTGGAGATGAGATGTAGGGTAGCTAGTTTGCCAATTGTAATTTGCTCAGGAAATCAGGCTGCCAGCTAATAACATGAACTCTGCAAAGAATGCCTGACTCACATATGTCTGTGCAAAGTATAGAGTCTCTGCAATCATATCTAATTTATTGTGCTGGGCAACATATTCAGGTATACATACTAATCATATTAAGCTACAGTACTGTTTAGCTTTTTCAGTTCAGTTTAGAAAGTTACGTAGCTATGCTGAACAGTTCATATTATCACAACATAATCTGCCTTCACCAGAAACGCCCAGTTGTAGTTAATTTATTATGATGAATAACCACATTAAGCCTGAGTGGCCAACTACTTAGACCAACTACCTAGACCCTCACTAGATATGCTCGACTTACATATGTCTTTGCTAAGAATAGAGTCTCTACATCCTGCAACCATACTTAATTAAATTTATTGTACTGGGCAACATATTCAGGTATACATACTAGCCATATTAAGCTACAGTTTTGTTTTAGGTTTAATTTAGTTTAAAATATTAAAAATAAGAGAGCGCGGGTAGCAGATACTGAGAAAATCTTGGTGAACCTGTACAGTCGATATTTGTCATGTCTGTCTGGAATAAATCTTCATGTATTCTTTTATTATAACCCAATATATTGCATGTTATGGAAGCCAGCTTCATAGTTGTATACAGACATGAAACAAACCAGCTCATAGGGTTATTTTCCTGTGATCCATGTCTATCATTGTCATTGGTTGAGTATCATTTGTTTTCCTTACAATATTTATTGTGATTGTACTAAGTGTGTTCTTACACAATTTCAAATTGCCTGTCTGTAAATGTTTACATGATGTATGCCCAAGCTCTCTTTAATATAATATAAGGTGGTTAGTGTTTTGGGGTTTGGGGGGAGGGATCGGGGACTAGTTGGGGATGAAAATGTAAAATGAGAGGGCTAAACATATGTAGATACCAAACATATCAATTGTCATTAGCATCCGGATTATCTTGCCTGTCATGTATTAATCTACTGAATCTTTGCTATGTCCTGAATAATATCGCCCCTCAGGGGATGATATACCTACTGTATCTGTGGATGTAACCTTCATGATACTGTGCGAAATTGTTGATTATTGTACTCATGTGTTGGCTCTCAATAAAAAGAATTTAAAAAAAAAAAAAAAAAAAAAAAAAAAGTATATTGCAATAATGTTTCACTTGCCATGATAAAACATTTTATGCATTGCTGAAATGTCAAGTATAATGGTCCTTTAATAACATCTGTACCGGTAGTGAAAATCATGCCAGTGTGAGTGAGATATACAATTAAATATGAAAAATTAAATATAAAATCACACCATTTGTAGATGTTGGTGTCCTTAAGTGAGTTTTCCTGCAGATACCCTTAGCTGTATATGATATCACATGGAGGCCTATTTATCAAGCCGTCAACTGTGCTGCATTCGCCAGCACCAATACGCTCGCCTAACATCACCTAACATGGCGGCCACGGACCTGAATACACTCTCCTTATTTATCAAAAAAGCTGTCAAAAAGCCGCACATCAAGTACGGGGCGATGAGCATCGGACTGTTGTTAACTAAGTCATCGATCTCGCTGCTATTTGGCTTTTTGCCAACTTTACTTATACCCTGTAACTAAACACCGCCACTATACTAAAATGCCTACCACAACTCTAATAAATATTAACCCCTATCCCACTGCTCCCGAAGCCCACCGCAACTAAATAAAGTTATTAACCCCTTTCCCACCACTCCCGGAGCCCACCGCAACTAAATAAAGTTATTAACCCCTATCCTGCTGCTCCCGGAGCCCACCGCAACTAAATAAATGTATTAACCCCTAAACCCCTGGCCTCCCACATCACTACCACTTACTAAACCTATTGACCCCTAAACCGCCAGCCCCCCACATCGCCATTAACTAAATTAAGCTATTAACCCCTAAACCTAACAACCCGCTAACTTTACATTAAATATTAACTCATCCCTATCTTATAATAAATTTAAACTTACCTTTAGATTTAAAATAAACTATATTAAACTATTAATTAGCCTACCCTAACTATTATCCTACAATTGCATTAAACTATATTTCTCCAACATAGGTGTGTCCGGTCCACGGCGTCATCCTTACTTGTGGGATATTCTCTTCCCCAACAGGAAATGGCAAAGAGCCCAGCAAAGCTGGTCACATGATCCCTCCTAGGCTCCGCCTACCCCAGTCATTCTCTTTGCCGTTGTACAGGCAACATCTCCACGGAGATGGCTTAGAGTTTTTTAGTGTTTAACTGTAGTTTTTCATTATTCAATCAAGAGTTTGTTATTTTCAAATAGTGCTGGTACGTACTATTTACTCAGAAACAGAAAAGAGATGAAGAATTCTGTTTGTATGAGGAAAATGATTTTAGCAACCGTAACTAAAATCCATGGCTGTTCCACACAGGACTGTTGAGAGCAATTAACTTCAGTTGGGGGAACAGTTTGCAGTCTCTTGCTGCTTGAGGTATGACACATTCTAACAAGACGATGTAATGCTGGAAGCTGTCATTTTCCCTATGGGATCCGGTAAGCCATGTTTATTACGATTGTAAATAAGGGCTTCACAAGGGCTTATTTAAACTGTAGACTTTTTTTGGGCTAAATCGATTGATATTAACACTTATTTAGCCTTGAGGAATCATTTATTCTGGGTATTTTGATTTAATAATATCGGCAGGCACTGTTTTAGACACCTTATTCTTTAGGGGCTTTCCCAAAGCATAGGCAGAGTCTCATTTTCGCGCCGGTGTTGCGCACTTGTTTTTGAGAGGCATGGCATGCAGTCGCATGTGAGAGGAGCTCTGATACTCATAAAAGACTTCTGAAGGCGTCATTTGGTATCGTATTCCCCTTTGGGTTTGGTTGGGTCTCAGCAAAGCAGATACCAGGGACTGTAAAGGGGTTTAAAGCTTAAAACGGCTCCGGTTCCGTTATTTTAAGGGTTAAAGCTTCCAAAATTGGTGTGCAATATTTTCAAGGCTTTAAGACGCTGTGGTGAAAATTTGGTGAATTTTGAACAATTCCTTCATGTTTTTTCGCAATTGCAGTAATAAAGTGTGTTCAGTTTAAAATTTAAAGTGACAGTAACGGTTTTATTTTAAAACGTTTTTTGTACTTTCTGATCAAGTTTATGCCTGTTTAACATGTCTGAACTACCAGATAGACTGTGTTCTGAATGTGGGGAAGCCAGAATTCCTATTCATTTAAATAAATGTGATTTATGTGATAATGACAATGATGCCCAAGATGATTCCTCAAGTGAGGGGAGTAAGCATGGTACTGCATCATTCCCTCCTTCGTCTACACGAGTCTTGCCCACTCAGGAGGCCCCTAGTACATCTAGCGCGCCAATACTCCTTACTATGCAACAATTAACGGCTGTAATGGATAATTCTGTCAAAAACATTTTAGCCAAAATGAACCCTTGTCAGCGTAAGCGTGGATGCTCTGTTTTAGTTACTGAAGAGCATGACGACGCTGATATTAATATCTCTGAAGGGCCCCTAACCCAATTTGAGGGGGCCAGGGAGGTTTTGTCTGAGGGAGAAATTACTGATTTAGGGAACATTTCTCAGCAGGCTGAATCTGATGTGATTACATTTAAATTTAAATTGGAACATCTCCGCATTTTGCTTAAGGAGGTATTATCCACTCTGGATGATTGTGAAAATTTAGTCATCCCAGAGAAACTATGTAAAATGGACAAGTTCCTAGAGGTGCCGGGGCTCCCAGAAGCTTTTCCTATACCCAAGCGGGTGGCGGATATTGTTAATAAAGAATGGGAAAGGCCCGGTATTCCTTTCGTCCCTCCCCCCATATTTAAAAAATTGTTTCCTATGGTCGACCCCAGAAAGGACTTATGGCAGTCAGTCCCCAAGGTCGAGGGAGCGGTTTCTACTTTAAACAAACGCACCACTATTCCCATAGAGGATAGTTGTGCTTTCAAAGATCCTATGGATAAAAAATTAGAAGGTTTGCTTAAAAAGATGTTTGTTCAGCAGGGTTACCTTCTACAACCCATTTCATGCATTGTCCCTGTCACTACAGCCGCATATTTCTGGTTTGATGAACTGCTTAAGGTGCTCGATAGTGACTCTCCTCCTTATGAGGAGATTATGGACAGAATCAATGCTCTCAAATTGGCTAATTCTTTCACTCTAGACGCCTCTTTGCAATTGGCTAAGTTAGCGGCTAAGAACTCTGGGTTTGCTATTGTGGCGCGCAGAGCGCTTTGGTTGAAATCTTGGTCGGCTGATGCGTCTTCCAAGAACAAGCTACTAAACATTCCTTTCAAGGGGAAAACGCTGTTTGGTCCTGACTTGAAAGAGATTATATCTGATATCACTGGGGGTAAGGGCCACGCCCTTCCTCAGGATCGGCCCTTCAAGGCAAAAAATAGACCTAATTTTCGTCCCTTTCGTAAAAACGGACCAGCCCAAGGTGCTACGTCCTCTAAGCAAGAGGGTAATACTTCTCAGGCCAAGCCAGCTTGGAGACCAATGCAAGGCTGGAACAAGGGAAAGCAGGCCAAGAAACCTGCCACTGCTACCAAGACAGCATGAAATATTGGCCCCCGATCCGGGACCGGATCTGGTGGGGGGCAGACTCTCTCTCTTCGCTCAGGCTTGGGCAAGAGATGTTCTGGATCCTTGGGCGCTAGAAATAGTCTCCCAGGGTTATCTTCTGGAATTCAAGGGACTTCCCCCAAGGGGGAGGTTCCACAAGTCGCAGTTGTCTTCAGACCACATAAAAAGACAGGCGTTCTTACATTGTGTAGAAGACCTGTTAAAAATGGGAGTGATTCATCCTGTTCCATTAAGAGAACAAGGGATGGGGTTCTACTCCAATCTGTTCATAGTTCCCAAAAAAGAGGGAACGTTCAGACCAATCCTAGATCTCAAGATCTTAAACAAATTTCTCAAGGTCCCATCGTTCAAGATGGAAACCATTCGAACTATCCTTCCTTCCATCCAGGAAGGTCAATTTATGACCACGGTGGATTTAAAGGATGCGTATCTACATATTCCTATCCACAAGGAACATCATCGGTTCCTAAGGTTTGCATTCCTGGACAAACATTACCAGTTCGTGGCGCTTCCTTTCGGATTAGCCACTGCTCCAAGGATTTTCACAAAGGTACTAGGGTCCCTTCTAGCGGTGCTAAGACCAAGGGGCATTGCAGTAGTACCTTACCTGGACGACATTCTGATTCAAGCGTCGTCCCTTCCTCAAGCAAAGGCTCACACGGACATTGTCCTGGCCTTTCTCAGATCTCACGGCTGGAAAGTGAACGTGGAAAAGAGTTCTCTATCCCCGTCAACAAGGGTTCCCTTCTTGGGAACAATTATAGACTCCTTAGAAATGAGGATCTTTCTAACAGAGGCCAGAAAAACAAAGCTTCTGGACTCTTGTCGGATACTTCATTCCGTTCCTCTTCCTTCCATAGCTCAGTGCATGGAAGTGATCGGGTTGATGGTGGCGGCGATGGACATAGTTCCTTTTGCGCGCATTCATCTAAGACCATTACAACTGTGCATGCTCAGTCAGTGGAATGGGGACTATACAGACTTGTCTCCGAAGATACAAGTAAATCAGAGGACCAGAGACTCACTCCGTTGGTGGCTGTCCCTGGACAATCTGTCTCAAGGGATGATGTTCCACAGACCAGAGTGGGTCATTGTCACGACCGACGCCAGTCTGATAGGCTGGGGCGCGGTCTGGGGATCCCTGAAAGCTCAGGGTCTTTGGTCTCGGGAAGAATCTCTTCTACCGATAAATATTCTGGAACTGAGAGCGATATTCAATGCGCTCCAGGCCTGGCCCCAGCTTGCGAGGACCAGGTTCATACGGTTTCAATCAGACAACATGACGACTGTGGCGTACATCAACCATCAGGGGGGAACAAGGAGTTCCCTAGCGATGGAAGAAGTAACCAAAATTATTCTTTGGGCGGAGTCTCACTCCTGCCACCTGTCTGCTATCCACATCCCAGGAGTGGAAAATTGGGAAGCGGATTTTCTGAGTCGTCAGACATTGCATCCGGGGGAGTGGGAACTCCATCCGGAAATCTTTGCCCGAGTCACTCACCTGTGGGGCATTCCAGACATGGATCTGATGGCCTCTCGTCAGAACTTCAAAGTTCCTTGCTACGGGGCCAGATCCAGGGATCCCAAGGCGGCTCGAGTGGATGCACTAGTAGCACCTTGGACCTTCAAACTAGCTTATGTGTTCCCGCCATTTCCTCTCATCCCCAGGCTGATAGCCAGGATCAAGCAGGAGAGGGCGTCGGTGATCTTGATAGCTCCTGCGTGGCCACGCAGGACTTGGTATGCAGATCTGGTGAATATGTCATCGGCTCCACCTTGGAAGCTACCTTTGAGACGAGACCTTCTTGTTCAGGGTCCGTTCGAACATCCGAATCTGGTTTCACTCCAGCTGACTGCTTGGAGATTGAACGCTTGATTTTATCGAAGCGAGGATTCTCAGATTCTGTGATCGATACTCTTGTTCAGGCCAGAAAGCCTGTGACTAGAAAGATTTACCACAAAATTTGGAAAAAATATATCTGTTGGTGTGAATCTAAAGGATTCCCTTGGGACAAGGTTAAGATTCCTAGGATTCTATCCTTCCTTCAAGAAGGATTGGAGAAAGGATTATCTGCAAGTTCCCTGAAGGGACAGATTTCTGCCTTGTCGGTATTACTTCACAAAAAGCTGGCAGCTGTGCCAGATGTTCAAGCCTTTGTTCAGGCTCTGGTTAGAATCAAGCCTGTTTACAAACCTTTGACTCCTCCTTGGAGTCTCAATTTAGTTCTTTCAGTTCTTCAGGGGGTTCCGTTTGAACCCTTACATTCCGTTGATATTAAGTTATTATCTTGGAAAGTTTTGTTTTTAGTTGCGATTTCTTCTGCTAGAAGAGTCTCAGAATTATCTGCTCTGCAGTGTTCTCCTCCTTATCTGGTGTTCCATGCAGATAAGGTGGTTTTACGTACTAAACCTGGTTTTCTTCCAAAAGTTGTTTCTAACAAAAACATTAACCAGGAGATTATCGTACCTTCTCTGTGTCCAAAACCAGTTTCAAAGAAGGAACGTTTGTTGCACAATTTGGATGTTGTTCGCGCTCTAAAATTCTATTTAGATGCTACAAAGGATTTTAGACAAACATCTTCCTTGTTTGTTGTTTATTCAGGTAAAAGGAGAGGTCAAAAAGCAACTTCTACCTCTCTCTCTTTTTGGATTAAAAGCATCATCAGATTGGCTTACGAGACTGCCGGACGGCAGCCTCCCGAAAGAATCACAGCTCATTCCACTAGGGCTGTGGCTTCCACATGGGCCTTCAAGAACGAGGCTTCTGTTGATCAGATATGTAGGGCAGCGACTTGGTCTTCACTGCACACTTTTACCAAATTTTACAAGTTTGATACTTTTGCTTCTTCTGAGGCTATTTTTGGGAGAAAGGTTTTGCAAGCCGTGGTGCCTTCCATTTAGGTGACCTGATTTGCTCCCTCCCTTCATCCGTGTCCTAAAGCTTTGGTATTGGTTCCCACAAGTAAGGATGACGCCGTGGACCGGACACACCTATGTTGGAGAAAACAGAATTTATGTTTACCTGATAAATTTCTTTCTCCAACGGTGTGTCCGGTCCACGGCCCGCCCTGGTTTTTTTAATCAGGTCTGATATTTTATTTTCTTTAACTACAGTCACCACGGTACCATATGGTTTCTCCTATGCAAATATTCCTCCTTAACGTCGGTCGAATGACTGGGGTAGGCGGAGCCTAGGAGGGATCATGTGACCAGCTTTGCTGGGCTCTTTGCCATTTCCTGTTGGGGAAGAGAATATCCCACAAGTAAGGATGACGCCGTGGACCGGACACACCGTTGGAGAAAGAAATTTATCAGGTAAACATAAATTCTGTTTAAACTATTAATTAATCTACCCTAACTATTATACTAAAATTACATTAAACTAACAATTAAATTAATTATATTACATATTTAAAAACCTAACCCTACTCAAGTTATTTAAATCTACAATAAAGAATTACTAAGTTACAAAAAAATAACAACTAGGTTAAAAAAAAAATAAACACTAAGTTACACAAAATAAAAAACACTAAGTTACAAAAAAAACAAAAAACACTAACTTACACAAAATAAAAAATAAATTATCAAATATTTAAACTAATTACACCTAATCTAATAGCAATATCAAAATAACCCCCCCCAATAAAAAAAAAACCTTGCCTACAATAAACTACCAATGGCCCTAAAAAGGGCCTTTTGCGGGGCTTTGCCCCAAAGAAATCAGCTCTTTTACCTGTAAAATAAAATACAAACAACCCCCCCCCAACAGTAAAACCCACCACCCACACAACCAACCCCCCAAATAAAAAACCTAATCTCCCCATTGTCCTGAAAAGGGCATTTGTATGGGGATTGCCCTTAAAAGGGCATTTAGCTCTTTTTCTGCACAAACCCTAATCTAAAATTAAAACCCACCCAATATACCCTTAAAAAACCTAACACTAACCCCCGAAGATCCACTTACAGTTTTTGAAGACAAGACATCCATCCTCAACGAAGCGGTAGAAGTCCTCAGCGAAGCCGGCAGAAGTCTTCATCCAAGCGGGCCGAAGTCTTCATCCAAGCGGGCAGAAGTCTTCATCCAGACGACATCTTCTATCTTCATCCATCCGGCGCGGAGCGGCTCCATCTTTAAGACATCCGGTGTGGAGCATCCTCTTCTTCCAACGTCTTCTGAACAACCAAGTTTCCCTTTAAATGACGTCATCCAAGATGGCATCCCTTACATTCCGATGAGCTGATAGAATTCTATTCTATTGGCATCAGCCAATAGAATGCGAGCTCAATCCTATTGGCTAATTGGATCAGCCAAAAGGATGAAAGCTCAATCCTATTGGCTGATTGCAACAGCCAATAGGATTTTTTTCCCCTTAATTCCGATTGGCTGATAGAAATCTATCAGCCAATCGGAATGTAAGGAACGCCATCTTGGATGACATCATTTAAAGGGAAACTTTACTGTTCAAAAGACGTCGGAAGAAAAGGATGCTCCGCGCCGGATGTCTTGATGATGGAGCCGCTCCACGCCAGATGGATGAAGATAGAAGATGCCGTCTGGATGAAGACTTCTGCCCGCTTGGATGAAGACTTCGGCCCGCTTGGATGAGGATGGATGTTGGATCTTCAAAAACTGTAAGTGGATCTTCGGGGGATTTTTAAGGGTTTATTGGGTGGGTTTTAATTTTAGATTAGGGGTTTGGGCAGAAAAAGAGCTAAATGCCCTTTTAAGGGCAACGCCCATACAAATGCCCTTTCCAGGACAATGGGGATATTATGTTTTTTTAGATAGGGTTTTTATTTGGGGGGTTGGTTGTGTGGGTGGTGGGTTTTTGTCATGATCCTGTCTAAAACTGTGCCTTTAATTCAGGATCTCCTCCCTTGTCTGTTCTCTATTTAAGACACACCTTCTCCTCACTGCATTGCTTGATTATTGCAGTCTGAGGATTGTTTGATTCATCCCTCTTCAAGGATTCAACAAGCCAAGTATCAGTTAAACCTTAACTCCTTTTTGGAAATTCAAGTCTTATTATTGATATTATTGTTCTATTGCTTTTCATCACCACAACTACTTGTCAATTTGAATTTAAGCATTTCTAACCTCTCAAGCTTTTTCTACCATTGCAGTATATTCAAACACAGATTGAGGCGGGACTTCGCCTCAAGCGTGTATGCCCTGTGACGTCACACGCCGCAGCACAAGCTGTGCTGTCGGCGCGTCTCTCTCCCCACACACGCTGAATACTCAGCTCAGAGCCACACGCATAAACAAACAGTCGTGCCGACTTAAACCAAAAAACCCTAAGGATTTAAGGTATGTACATATCATTTAAAAGTTAAGCAGCTTTATTTTGAGATCTCCAACGTTTTCCAATAAATGCTATCCTCTCCACCTCGTAACTAAAGAGACTGTAAATCATCTATTGCCGGTCAATACGAATGTGCATACATTAAACTCCAATTTGTTGACAAAACATTCACTAAACATCTTACTCATTTATTTTATAATTCTTTGGGCCTTATACTAATGTTTTATTACAATAAGACAGAACAGAGAGTACCATAGATAC
Organism: Bombina bombina; assembly: GCF_027579735.1. NCBI lineage: Eukaryota > Metazoa > Chordata > Amphibia > Anura > Bombinatoridae > Bombina > Bombina bombina. The sequence goes on from NC_069499.1 coordinate 158,101,407, forward strand.
CAGTCATTCTTATGACAAGTTATTATTTAATTTGAGTCTCCCTGACTGACAAAATTTCAGATCAGAGAAATATACATAAATCACTTATCCTACAGAAATATTGTTCTCATTCAGGTTCCCTTTTACCCAGTCATGATATAAGGGAGAAAATGAAAACAAACACTCAGATTAATGGTGAAAATAAACATTATTTTAATAAAAATAAATGTATTCTTCACAGAATAATCAAGCCAATAAAAAGAATAAAAATTACCCTCAATTTCAGGTTAATCATGGATCTTCTAGAAATGTCCACACACATATCTTCACTGAATCAAAAGGTGGATATACTAGCCCAAGGATTATCTGAAATAAAGAATGAGAACAGTAATTTGAAAAGGATTCTTAATGAATTTATGTCCCAAAAAACCAATGAATTACCTGAACCACATGTAAATCCCCCCATATCATTTAGTGGTGATCGCACAAAATTTCGCGAATATAAAAATGCATGTTTGTTGCTCTTTTCATTAAAGCCCAGAACATACCGAACCGAAAAAATAAAAGTATACACTGCTATATCTTATCTCTCAGGCGAACCTCGTGCATGGGCTGATAGGTTCATTGAAAGTGAAGATCCTTTACTTAACTCACTTGATAATTTTTTCCTTACAATGGCAGTTTTATATGATGACATAAATAAACAACAGACTGCAGAACAAAAGTTGAGATCCCTGAAACAAGGGAAAAGGGCAGTGGAGGATTATATAGCTGATTTTCAGCTATGGGCCACTGACTCACAGTGGAACTCGGTTAGTTTAAAAAATCAATTCCGAATAGGCCTTTCGGAACACCTGAAAGATGAACTTTCAAGGGTAGAGTTTCCAGAAACATTAGAAGCCCTCATAAAACTGAGTATATCCATAGATAGGAGATACCGAGAAAGAAAGTCTGAGAGATATCAACTAGAAGGAACACATAAGAAGCCTTATCAATCCTATTCTGAGAAAGCCATAACCACTCCTGTTCCAATGGAGATTGGAGCTATACGTGGACCTTTATCTCAGGATGAGAAACAAAGAAGAAGACTAGCCAATTTGTGTCTATATTGTGCTCACAAAGAGCATGAAGTCATTAATTGCCCTCTCCTTCTACGCCAAAAGAAGGGTAAGTTACTTAAAGTTTGTCTCTCTAAAGAACAAAGTAAAACATGTCTCCTTGAAATAAATTTGTCATTACAGTGGGATCTTCAACAAGTGCAGATCGAGGCAATCGTTGACTCAGGAGCTGATGGTTTATTTATAGATGAATCAGTTGTACAATTAAATAAAATACCAATCATGCAGAAAAAATCTCCTGTTTTTGTAAGGGTTATAGATGGCACACAAATACTAAAGGGCCCAATCACCCATCAGACAATACCACTCATGACAATCACATCTGACGGTCATAAGGAATTCTTAACTTATGATATTATTCCAAGATCCATACATCCAATAATTCTAGGATACCCTTGGTTACAGAAACATAACCCATCAATTGACTGGTCACATAATCAGATCACTTTTACATCACAATTTTGTCTAGACACCTGTTATCCATATTTGACAATAGGACATTTGACATCAACTCTACCCAAAGATTACATAGAATTCAGTGATGTTTTTAATTTAAAACATGCTGAAACACTTCCACCACATAGGCATTTCGACTGCCCGATAGACACTAAACCAGGCATAGAAATACCTTCAGGAAGAATTTTCCCTCTTTCACAGAAAGAACTAAAACATCTGAGGGAATATTTAGATGAAAATCTTAAAAAAGGTTTTATTACTCCCTCATCTTCACCAATTGCTTCAGCAATATTCTTTGTGACAAACAAAGATGGGTCACTAAGACCGATCATAGATTATCGAGCACTAAATGCTGTCACCATTAAGAACCGTTATCCATTACCACTCATCCCAGAAATAATTGAACGCCTTCACGGAGCTACCATCTTTACGAAGTTAGATCTAAAAGGCGCATACAATTTAATTCGTATGAAGGCTGGTGATGAGTGGAAGACAGCATTTAAAACTAGATACGGATTATTCCAATATAATGTAATGCCATTCGGCCTTACGAATGCCCCAGCTACATTCCAATTCTTTATCAATGAAATATTTAAAGAATTGATGGATGTATGTGTCATCGTGTATCTGGATGATATTCTCATATATTCGAAAAATTTATCAGATCACAAAAAACATGTCAGATGGGTTTTATCAACCCTAAGAGACCACCATTTGTACGCTAAGATGGAGAAATGTCAATTTCACAAAGATACCATCAAATTTTTAGGGTATATCATATCACCCAAAGGTATACAAATGGATCCAGAGAAATTAACAGCTATAGCTAACTGGCCAAAACCTACATCAATGAAATCACTACAGAGGTTCCTCGGATTCACAAACTTTTATAGAAAGTTTATCAAAAAATTTTCAACTATCGTTCAACCTTTAACTCAACTAACTGGGAAACAAAAATATATATGGGATTCAAAGACAGATGAAGCATTTCAACAGCTAAAGAAAGAATTTACTACTGCACCAGTTCTGAGGTTACCAGATCCTGAACTTCCTTACACATTGGAGGTTGACGCATCAAATGTAGGAATTGGTGCAATATTATCACAATCAAGTCCTACAGAATCATTTCTTCATCCAGTAGCATTCTTTTCTCGTCGACTAACACCTGCAGAAAGAAACTATACAGTTGGAGATAAGGAGTTATTGGCAATGAAGTCAGCTATGGAACATTGGAGACACCTACTCGAAGGAACCACACAACCATTTCAGGTATTTACTGATCACAAGAATCTCCAATATCTCAAAAAGAATAAAACATTATCCTCACGACAAGTTAGATGGGCTCTTTTCCTCGATCGATTCAACTTTACCCTAACACATATACCAGGAACTAAGAACACAAAAGCTGATGCCATTTCCAGGTCATTTGAGTTAACTGAAGAATCTGAAAATATGACTCAGATAATTCCTTCCACGAAAATAATCGGTGCCACAAACTTAGTAACATCTGACTTGTATCAAGCACAAATTTCTGATTCAGAAATACCTCCTATATGTTCACCTGACTCTGAGTCAGGACTCTACTTGTACAAAGAAAAAATTTACGTACCAAACTGTTTGAGAGAACAGATCATCCAACAACACCATAATACTCCATTAGCAGGTCATCCAGGAATTGAAAAGACATATGAGTTACTCAAAAGGACTTATTGGTGGCCACGAATGAAATTGGCGGTACAAGATTATATACTTAATTGTCAAATTTGTGCAACCAAAAAGAAGGAGCATCACAAACCATACGGATTATTATGCCCACTACCAGTACCACAAAGACCTTGGGATGTTATATCCATGGATTTCATTGTGGATCTACCATTATCACATGCTCATACCACTATAATGGTAGTAGTGGATCATCTAACAAGGTTAGCTCATTTTATTCCCTTGAAAAAGGTACCAACTGCCATGACTACAGCAACAGTATTTAATGACCACATTGTCAAGCTTCATGGTTTACCAGCATCAATTGTATCAGATCGAGGTAGTCAATTTACCTCAAAATTTTGGAGATATTTATGTCAATCTTTACATATCACACTGCGGTTCACCACAGCTTTTCACCCGCAATCGAACGGTCTCACGGAGCGTTTGAATCAGACTCTGGAGCAATATCTCAGATGTTTCATATCAACACAGCAGACAGATTGGTACACTCTGTTGCCAACCGCTGAGTTTGCTTATAACAACTCTGTTAATTCCTCCACTAAGGTAACTCCATTTTTTGCCTCATACGGTTTTCATCCTAGATCTTACCCCAACACTTTATCATCTGACCAATCACCCTCTGTCTCTTCTTACACAGAAAGTTTAAAACATGTCTTGGTATCACTACAAAATCATTTGAATGAGGCAAAGAGGTCTCAGAAAATTTATTATGATAAAAAGAGAACACCAGCACCTAAGTATCACCTTCATGATCTGGTTTGGTTATCCACAAAAAACATTAAACTTCCGGTACCCTCCAAAAAATTGGCTGATCAATTTATTGGTCCCTTCCCTGTTGTCAAAATCATTAATGACAATGCAGTGACCCTGAAGCTACCACCGGATTTGCGCATCCATCCCTCCTTTCATGTTTCCCTTCTCAAACCCTACAGGGGGACAGGGACTCCGCAGCCTCTTGTCTACAGACCAGCGTTACCCGATCCTCTGGACTATGAGGTGGATGGAATATTGGATTCCAGACGTCGTAGAGGAACATTGGAATACCTGGTTCACTGGAAGGGTTATGATGATAGTGAAGATTCTTGGGTTCCGGTTCGGGATCTGTCTGCACCAGATCTATTGGCGGATTTTCACTCGTCTTATCCTCTGAAACCTGGACCCCGATCTCATGGGGGGGGTTCTTGACGGGGGGGATCTGTCATGATCCTGTCTAAAACTGTGCCTTTAATTCAGGATCTCCTCCCTTGTCTGTTCTCTATTTAAGACACACCTTCTCCTCACTGCATTGCTTGATTATTGCAGTCTGAGGATTGTTTGATTCATCCCTCTTCAAGGATTCAACAAGCCAAGTATCAGTTAAACCTTAACTCCTTTTTGGAAATTCAAGTCTTATTATTGATATTATTGTTCTATTGCTTTTCATCACCACAACTACTTGTCAATTTGAATTTAAGCATTTCTAACCTCTCAAGCTTTTTCTACCATTGCAGTATATTCAAACACAGATTGAGGCGGGACTTCGCCTCAAGCGTGTATGCCCTGTGACGTCACACGCCGCAGCACAAGCTGTGCTGTCGGCGCGTCTCTCTCCCCACACACGCTGAATACTCAGCTCAGAGCCACACGCATAAACAAACAGTCGTGCCGACTTAAACCAAAAAACCCTAAGGATTTAAGGTATGTACATATCATTTAAAAGTTAAGCAGCTTTATTTTGAGATCTCCAACGTTTTCCAATAAATGCTATCCTCTCCACCTCGTAACTAAAGAGACTGTAAATCATCTATTGCCGGTCAATACGAATGTGCATACATTAAACTCCAATTTGTTGACAAAACATTCACTAAACATCTTACTCATTTATTTTATAATTCTTTGGGCCTTATACTAATGTTTTATTACAATAAGACAGAACAGAGAGTACCATAGATACCAGTCATTCTTATGACAAGTTATTATTTAATTTGAGTCTCCCTGACTGACAAAATTTCAGATCAGAGAAATATACATAAATCACTTATCCTACAGAAATATTGTTCTCATTCAGGTTCCCTTTTACCCAGTCATGATATAAGGGAGAAAATGAAAACAAACACTCAGATTAATGGTGAAAATAAACATTATTTTAATAAAAATAAATGTATTCTTCACAGTTTTACTGTTGGGGGGGTTGCTTGTATTTTATTTTACAGGTCATCCAAGATTGCGTCCGTCGAATTCCGATTGGCTGATAGGATTCTATCAGCCAATCGGAATTAAGGTAGGAAACAGCAATAGAATGCGAGCTCAATCTGATTGGCTGATCGGATCAGCCAATCGGATTGAACTTGAATCTGATTGGCTGATTCCATCAGCCAATCAGAATTTTCCTACCTTAATTCCGATTGGCTGATAGAATCCTATCAGCCAATCGGAATTTGACGGACGCCATCTTGGATGACGTCATTTAAAGGAACCGTCATTCGGCTAGTAGGCGTTGTTAGAAGAGGATGGATCCGCGTCGGCTGGGAAGAAGATGGCTCCGCTCCGCTCCGGAAGAAAGAAGATTGAAGATGCTGCTTGATAGAAGACTTCATCCCGATGATGGACTTCCGACTTCAGCCCGATGATGGATTTCTTCAGCCGCCGCTTGGATCCAGACTTCAGTTCTTAACTATTTAATAGCTATTGTACCTGGTTAAAATAAATACAAAGTTACCTGTAAAATAAATATAAATCCTAAAATAGCTATAATATAATTATAATTTATATTGTAGCTATATTAGGGTTTATTTTACAGGTAAGTATTTAGCTTTAAATAGGAATAATTTATTTAATAAGAGTTAATTTATTTCATTAGATTTAAATTATATTTAACTTAGGGGGTGTTAGGGTTAGGGTTAGACTTAGCTTTAGGGGTTAATCCATTTATTACAGTAGCGGCGAGATTCGGTCGGCAGATTAGGGGTTAATAATTGAAGTTAGGTGTCGGCGATGTTATGGAGGGCAGATTAGGGGTTAATACTATTTATTATAGGGTTATTGAGGCGGGAGTGAGGCGGATTAGGGGTTAATAACTTTATTATAGTAGCGGTGCGGTCCGCTCGGCAGATTAGGGGTTAATAAGTGTAGGCAGGTGGAGGCGACGTTGAGGGGGGCAGATTAGGGGTTAATAAATATAATATAGGGGTCGGCGGTGTTAGGGGCAGCAGATTAGGGGTACACAGGGATAATGTAGGTAGTGGCGGTTTACGGAGCGGCAGATTAGGGGTTAAAAAAATATGCAGGTGTCAGCGATAGCGGGGGCGGCAGATTAGGGGTTAATAAGTGTAAGGTTAGGGGTGTTTAGACTCGGGGTTCATGTTAGGGTGTTAGGTGCAGACTTAGGAAGTGTTTCCCCATAGAAAACAATGGGGCTGCGTTAGGAGCTGAACGCTGCTTTTTTGCAGGTGTTAGTTTTTTTTTCAGCTCAAATGGCCCCATTGTTTTCTATGGGGGAATCGTGCACGAGCACGTTTTTGAAGCTGGCCGCGTCCGTAAGCACCACTGGAATTTAGAGTTGCAGTGGCGTTAAATTATGCTCTACGCTCCCTTTTTGGAGCCTAACGCACTGAAAACCCAGCCATTCTGTGAACTCTAAATACCGCTGGTATTTAGAGTTCACAGAATGGCTGGGTTTTCAGTGCGTTAGGCTCCAAAAAGGGAGCGTAGAGCATAATTTAACGCCACTGCAACTCTAAATTCCAGTAAAAGGTGCGGGGGAAAAAAAGCACGCGTAGCTAACGCACCCCTTTGGCCGCCAAACTCTAAATCTAGCCGTCAGTGTTTATTGTTTTTTGTAACTTAGTTGTTATTTTTTGTAACATTGTAATTTTTAATAGTAGATTTAAATAATTTGAGTAGGGTTAGGTTTTAGCAGGTTTCTTCTGTGAAAAGCACACTGGTCTAAAAGAGGCTGCTTCCGGGTGGTAAATCGCCATAGAACAAGCCACTGAGCTGTTGTTCGTTCCTGGTAGAGCGCTTCTCTCTTCGTATGCAGGTTTTTAAATATGTAATATAGTTATTTTAATTGTTAGTTTAGTGTAATTTTAATATAATAGGGTAGGGCATCGAACATAAGCTTTCGCTGCTTTCAGACTCCCATTGATTCCTATGGCATCCGCAGCCTCCAGGGTGGCGGATTGAAAACGAGGTACGCTAGGCCTGAATAGTGGCGAGCATACCTGTTAGAAGTTTGATAACTAGCAAAAGTTATCAGATAGTGCCGAATTTGTATTCGGAACATCTGTAATGACGTAAGCATCGATCTGTGTCGGACTGAGGCCGGCAGATCGTATGTTACGTCACAGATTTCAACTTTTGCTGGTCTGTAGGCTTTGATAAATAGGGCGAATCAGGCTCGCCAAAATTAAGCTGCGGAATTCCAGCGTATTTGTGGTTGACGGCTTGATAAATAGGCCTCATAGTCATCACATCTATATATGTATATGCCCCTATATATGTAAATATATAGGGGCCATATACACCTGTTTCCGCGCAAGCCTTCAGGCTCACCGGAAACAGGAGTTATCGTCCACCACCTCTGAGGCGGCGGACATCAATCAGCCTGTTCGTATATGATCGGGTTGATTGAAACCCCTGCTAGCAGCCAATTGGCCGCAAATGTGCAGGGGGCGGCATTGCACAAGCATTTCACTAGAAATGCTTGTGCAATGATAAATGCCGACAGCATATGCATTTGTATATATTCATATGGATATATAGGAATAGAAATATATTTTACAAAAATCATCAGATATATTTAAAAGTAAATATTTTTAAATAAAAAGAATATTTTACCTATGTGAAGGACATAGGATTGTAAAATATTTATTACTCACTACAGTTTAGAACTGTAGGTCTAACGCAGTGTCAGGTTAGAGAGCAAGCGATAGGTTTCTCTCTTCATTGAAGCCTGTGGGGAGAACAGAATATAAAAATACATGTTTGTTAATGTCTTCTCATTATACTTTCACATGGATGCTTTTTCCTATTATAAGAAACAGGAAAATTTAAAAAGAACAAAAACATATGTATACAATGTAAAAAGATAATAGCTGTTTGTCATTAGATTCTTCTATCACTAGCACTTCTATGAGTCACCTGCTACTTCCCACGATTAGTGACCAACAAGCCCTATATCAAAATTAATTTATTCTTGAACATCTGGAACGTAGCCTAAAGCCCTCTTTACACCACTGCCCCCTCCCAGAGTGTAGCCTTACTATTTATTGAGAAGTAGAGGCCGATTTATTGATGTGTGAGCGGACATGATACGATGTAGCATATCATGTCCGCCGCACATCAATAAATGCCAACGGCATACGCTGTCTGCATTTATCATTGCACAAGCAATTCTGGTGAACTGCTTGTGCAATGCCGTCCCCTGCAGATTCATGGCCAATCGTCCGCTAGCAGGGGGTGTCAATCAGCCCGATCGTATTGGATCAGGTGGATTGATGTCCGCGACCTCAGAGCAGGCAGACAAGTTATGGAGCAGTGGTCTTTAGACTGCTGCTTCATAACTACTGTTTTCGACGAGCCTTAAGGCTCGCGCGGAAACAGGGGCATCAAGCTCCATTCGGAGCTTTATAATTCAGCCCTGTAGACTGAAAAATTCTAATGGAGTTTATTTTTTCTAAGTGTTATTAATATATTCTTCCTTAAGTAAGGTTCCCTGAGTATATACATTAAACTGTTTTTAAATAATAATACTAATATAAGCCTAACACTTCATCAATTTTGTGAACCCACATAGCTAAGCTAGGGAAAGTGTTGGTTTTCCAATATTTTGCTATTTTCGCTCCAGCCAGCACTATTAACCATTATGTTGAGCAATTTCCTTTGCGTGTGTAAATACCTTTACGGAGTTTTGTTAAAGAGACATTTTAATGGATCCATTGCAAAGTCTTGATTCAGTATTTTCGAACATTCTTTTATTATTTGTTTCTAAAACCCACATAATTTGGGGCAATTCCACCAAATATGAGACTTTATTTTTTCCTCAAAGGAGGAATTTTCCCTTTTAGTAGTGGCTAGGAGAAAATATGCACTATCGCCAGTCTGTTTCTTGCTCATGCTCAATAGAGGACTTTTGCTGCAAAAATCATATCACAGGCTGAAAAATCAAACAACAATGCTATTATGTACGAATACCACCTCTTCCGAAAGACAATTCAAAATATGTATCACTACTGGAAATGATTGACCATTTTTTAAAAATAATATTCTGATACTTGATACCATTTTGACTGTGACAGTGGTAGTCATAACCTTGAACTGCCTATCAGAAGATGCGGTAAAGAACAAAAAGAAACCATTTTGTAAAAAATATTCTGATTCTTGGTACTAGAACTTAAAGGGACATGAAACCCAAATATTTTCTTCCATGATACAGATAGAGTGCACAATTTTAAACAACTTTCTAATTTACTTCTATTATCTAATTTGCTTCATTTTCTTGAAATCCTTTGCTGAAAAGCATATCTAGATAGGCTCAAAAGCTGCTGATTGGTTGCTGTACATAGATGCCTCGTGTGATTGGCTCATCCATGTGCGTTGCTATTTCTTCAACAAAGGATATCTAAAGAATGAAGCAGATTGGATAATAGAAGTAAATTGGAAAGTTGTTTAAATGCTTTTTCTCTTTCTGAATCATAAAAGAAAACTTTTGGGTTTAGTGTCCCTTTAAGCTGGCTTCACAGAATACATGTGCACTGTTGGACATGTATAATAGCTGCAGGATGTCAGTTTCTTGCCCATGTTCAGTAGAGGACTGCAATAGTATATTAAAGGGACAGTATACACCAATTTTCATTTAACTGCATGTAATAGACACTACTTTAAAGAATAATATGCACAAATACTGATATAAAAATTCAGTATAAAACCTTTAAAAAACTTACTTAGAAGCTCCCAATTTAGAACTGTTGATGAGGTGAGCTGGAACACCCAGTAAAAGGGGCTTGGGAGCAGACCCTCCCCCCTCCCCTGTATATGAAAAGACCCATTATAAAAAACTGAAGCAATCGTAATACTGTATACCACAGTATACATCTAAAACTTTGGGGCTTGGTTAGGAGTCTGAAAATCTGCACATTATTATTTAAAAATAAGCAAGACTATACATTTTTACAAAAAACACCCCCAGATGAGCTATATAAATTAATCATCTACAAAACATTTATGCAAAGAAAATTCTAGTGTACAATGTCCCTTTAATAAAATGCTCTAACACATTGCAGCATTTTATTTCTGCACTTTTATGTCCCTTTAAGCAAACCACTATTCCCTACAAACAAAAATTGTTTCGTAATATTATGAGGCCAATTTAACAAATGTCTTGCGGACCTGATCCGACAGTGCGGATCAGGTCCGCAAGACATCGCTGAATGCGGAGAGCAATACGCTCTCCGTATTCAACATTGCAACGCAGCCCCTTGCAGACTCGCGGCCAATGGGCCGCAAGCAGGGGGTGTCAATCAACCCGATCGCACTCAATCGGGTTGAATTCCGGCGATTCCTGTCCGCCTGTTCAGAGCAGGTGGACAGGGTTATGGAGCAGCGGTCTTTGTGACCGCTGCTCCATAACTTGTGTTTCTGGCGAGTCTGAAGACTCGCCAGAAACACGGGCCATCCGAGCTTGATAGATAGGCCCCAATTTCTCAAAATAATTGTAATATTTTAAATCTACGTATCTCTATAAACTAATGCATATATTATTTTGTTTTCAAAGGTTACAAATAAAACTAAACATTATACCCCTGCCAAATTTCAAACAAATCTATTTAAGTTTAACCCTTTGTGTGCAGAATCAGTTATTTCTCTTGCAGTTAGTGCATCACACTGGCAGCACATTTATATTGCAGTGGGGGCAGAGCTGGGACTGGTAGTTAGGTTTCCTACCTTTGTTGCGGGAGCGGAAGTTTTAAAGGCACAGTCTAGTCAAAATGAATCTTCCATGATTCAGATAGGGCATGCAATTTTAAACAACTTTCCAATGTACTTTTATCATCAAATTTGCTTTGCTCTTTTGGTATTCTTTGTGGAAAGCTAAACCTAGGTGGGCCCATGTGCTAATGTCTAAGCCATTGAACTGCCTCTTATCTCAGTCCATGTTGACAGTTTTTCAAAGCCAGAGGCCATTAGTTCATGTGTGTCATGTAGATAACATTGTGCTCACTCCCATGGAGTTATTCATGAGTCAGCACTAAAATGCATGTCTGTCAAAAGAACTGAGATAAGGGGGCAGCCTGCATAGGCTTAGAAACAAGGTAATACCAGATGTAAAAAGTGTTATATCACAGTGTTGGTTATGCACAGCTGGGTAATGGGTAATAAAGGGATTATCTATCTTTTTAAACTTGCGGCACATTTACATTGCAGTGGAGACATAGGGCTCCATTTTTCAAGCAGTGGTTGCTGCTTCGGAGGTTCGCCTGAAACAAAAGTTAAAGGGATATTCCAGCCAAAATGGGAATCCACTTTTGAATGGAATGTCCTTTTATGAAGCAGTGGTGAAACTGTTCCTTAAAGGGATACTAAACCCAAATTTTTTTCTTTCATGATTCAGCTAGAGCATGTGATTTTAAGCAACTTTCTAATTTACCCCTATTATCAATTTTCTTTGTTCTCTTGGTATCTTTATTTAAAAAAGCAGGAATCTAAGCTATGGAGCCGGCCCATTTTGGTTCAGCACCTGGGTAGCGCTTGCTAATTGGTGGCTACATTTAAATTGGGTTTAGTATCCCTTTAACCGGTCCGCCACCATTGAAATTATCCTGATTGGGATGATTGACAGCCCCTGCTAGTGGGCAATTGGCCACTAGTAAGCAGGGGGTGGCATGAAAAAGCATTTCTGGTAAAATGCTTGAACAAGGTTAAATGCAGCGATGCCCAGCTACATGATTCACAATTGATAAATGGAGCCCATAGCTGGGACTGGTAGGAAGGTTTCCTGCCTTTCGGCTAGATTACAAGTGGCATGGTAAATATTTTTTTTGCTAGTGCTAAGCTTTTTGTGCTTGTTGGGTTCCGTTGTTATTACAAGTCGGCAAAAAAAATATTTTGCGCTGGTGGTAACCCGAAAAGCGCAAAAATACTAAGCTAAGTTTTCATGTTAATGTGCGCGTACATGTATACCCCCATAGAAATCAATGGAGACAAAAAAGTGGAAAAAACCTAACACCCTACTCGCGCAAACGACCTTGCATTTTCGAATTCTAATTGAAACCATAATTGCTATATCAGTGGGGGCACTGTGGCTACATAGCAGCTACAGGCTCTTTACAGCATTTATTAATAGTAGTTACGTAGCAAACCTTTCCTTTGTGTGTGAAATATATAACAACAAAATGTAATAACATTTATTTCTCAGTGGCTGGCTATATTGCACACAGTGCACGTTTATTGCCTATACTGTCCCGAGAGTACCATTGGTGTTGCATATATCGTAGTACGGTATACCCATCATCTAATTTAAACCATAATTGCTTTTTCAGTAAGGGCACTGTGGTTACCTAGCAGCTACACGTTCTTTACACCAGGGGTAGGAGCGGGTTGGTAGATCAGCAGGGCTACCGATCATTCCTCTTTTATGTTGAGGTGCTGGATGAACAGCATACCGCTGATAATATATTGCAGGCTGTTTGAAGGATGATGGCGCAGTGGGTAGGATAGTGGGCAGGCAGCATAGTGGAAATGGGCTTTGTTGTCACTGATGGAGCAGCCAATATGGTTAAAGCCTCTCCGTGAGGGTGACTTTCACATGCGTTGTTCAGCTCACATACTCCACCCGGTTGTAAAGGCTACTATCCCTGAAGGCAACTCTAGATTACCAATTCTACTTGAACGTTGCAGAAGGATTGCAGGTTTAGCTTTGACTCTGATTGATTTTGAAATGTTTTCCACTCCAGCTCCTTCCCTTCCAGATCTGTAGTGGCGGGTCATCATGCGTCAATGCCAAATCCTCAGGGAACTGCTGGCCGCAGTGAGTTCAAGGCACGTGATTGTCCTCCTCCCCCCCATAGAGGTATATTTTTAAACGTTTATATACTGTGTGGCCTACCTAGTTCAGTAAGTCTGCAACCTGCTGCTGCCACTCCTGCTCCATGGTGGTCATCATCCGTCAATACCAAATCCTCAGGGAACTGTTGGCCACTGTCTTCAACAGGCTCTAGGCACATGTTTGCCCTCTTACTCCACTGGAGGTGTATTTTTGAAGTTTATGTACTGTGTGGCCTACCTAGTTCAGTAATTATTCTGCCTGCTGCTGCTCTTACCCTTCCTGCTCTGGGCTGGTCATCATCTGTCAATGCCAAATCCTCAGGGAACTGCTGGCTGCTGTGTCCAAAGGAGTCTAGGCATGTTTGTCCTCCTCCCTTTGAGGTGTATTTTGAGGTTTATATACTGTGAGGCCTAGTTCAGTAAGTCTGCTGCAGCCACTCCTGCTTATGTCCTTCGTGCTCTGTGGTGATTATCATCCATCACTGCCAAATCTTAAGGGAATTGCTGCCAACTGTGTCCAAGGGGCTCTAGGCATGCATTTGCCTTTCTCCTCCCTTGTAAGTGTATTTTTGATGTTTATTTACTGTGTAGTAACTCTGCAGCCTGCTGGTGTCACATCTCCTGCTCTTCTGTGGTAGTTATCATCAGTTAAAGGAAAAAATCTTAGCAAACTATTGGCTGCTGTGTACAAGTGCCTCTAAGGACATCCTTGTCCTCCACCCTTGGAGGTATATTTTTGGGGTTTGTGATCTGGAGGCCTACCTAGTTCAGTAACTCTGCTGCTGCCAGTCCTGCCCCTGCCCTTCTGCTCTGTAGTAGTCAAGATCCATCAATGCCAAATCCTCAGGGAACTTCTGGCCTCTGTATCCAGAGGGGTCTAGGAAAATCTTTGTCCTCCTCCTTTAGAAGTGTATTATTGAGTGTTTTTTTAGATTTTCAATGCTTTGTTGAAAGTTGGATTAAACATTACAAGCAATAAAATTATTTTTTTAAAACAAACAAATAGTACCATTACATACCATAATTCAATAACCCTTTATATAAAATACACATTAGTCACCTTGCAAGAGCAACTAAAATGTTGTTCCAAAAACTAGGAGTAGAGCTTTATTAGGAAAACTTAATTGCTATAAATATATTCTTCCCAAAGGAAGTAAATGGCATAGTAGTCTTCTAATCTTTTAGAGACACACTCAGAGATACATTCTGTATCCAATCTCAAATGTTTGGGGATAGATTTTTTAGCACAGTTTATCATGACAAGTAAAAGGGTGGATTGCAGTGTACATTTTGAGGGGGGTAATTTATAAATAGCAGTATGATTGGGTCTAACAGGATTTCTGTGGAGGTCACTCTTTCCAGTATTTTGACCATCTCTCCAAAAAGGTTGAATCTTAGGGCAATGCCTAAATATGTAGGGCATATAATCTTCCATCTTACAGTCTCGCCAACACAGTGGAAGAGTTTTGGAATATTTGAGCTAATTTAGAGGGGTTAGATACCATCTGGTTAGTATCTTGAGATTCATTTTTGATATGCCTATTGAGAAAGAAGATTTGCTCATATATTTATTTATTTTTGCCAATCCTTAAGGTAAGGAAATGTCAAATTCCCCCTACCTTCCCATTTTCTAACATAGGAGGGGAGTAATCTATGATATTGTTCTAGCAATATTTTGTGTGTCATAGAGCATTGTTTCTCAACAGCGGTCCTCAAGTACCCCAAACAGGCCAGATTTTCATTATAGCTAAACCAGTGTGCAGGGTATATAATATGCTTATGGGTGAGAGCAAGTTAGTAACCATGGTGTAACTGATCAGCTGATTACTTCACCAGTGCACAAGTTCAGATATAATGGAAACCTGGATTGTTGGGGGTACTTGAGGACCGTGGTTACAAAACACTGTCATAGAGAGTACTCCAGTACTCCTCTGATGGGCTGTATGTTGTTACATAGGGATTCAAAGCTAGTTAGGTATTACTGAGGTTTATGTACTATAATCAGAGGACTACCTAGTTCAGTAACTCTACTGCCTGCTGGTGCCGCATCTCCTGCTTTTCTCTGAATTGAGTTTTCAAGGATAAGTAAATACAAACGTGTTATGAAGCAGGTGTGTGAGAAAGTGAGGAATGGGGGGTACTTTAGCATGAGGGATTTGAGAAAGAATAAGACAGTTGACAAACAAATAAGATTATACAGAAAGGTTTTAGTGGTGGGAAATGGAATATTAGAAGGGGGGAGTCAAAAGGGTAGTGGGAAAAGGTAGTATTAGTGAATAATTGATATTCCTGTAATTATAAAATGCTTTTAACCCCTTAATGACCGAGGACATAACAGGTACGTCCTGCAAAAAAGGTCAGTTAATGACAATGGACGTACCTGGTACGTCCTCGGTGAAAATGAGCGCTGGAAGCGACTATGATCGCTTCCAGACGCTCTCAGGGTATTGCAGCGATGTCTCGATATTGTGGCATCATGCAATACCCTCTGGTCAGCTACTGATGCAGAGAGGGCCAGCGATGGTGCCGATCGTTGGTGGCGTGGGAGGGTTAGGAGGGAGGCGGGTGGGCGGCACATCGCTGGAGGAGGGCTGGAGCGGGTGGGACCACTACGCCACGCTACAGGAACTTTGCAGGAAAAAAAATTAATCCACAGTGAGGGGGAAGGAGGGGGGGGGGAGGGATAATGAGGGAGAGGGGGATCCTATTTGTGATCCATTGTGGGAAAGGGATCTGGGAGGGGAGTGAGGTAGGGTAATGAGGGGGGGCAGCTACACTACAGAAAAAAGTTTTTTAATTTTTTATAACAAAATTTGCATAATTAGCAGCAAACTGGGTAAGATGATGGCAAATAGGTAGAGGGGGAGGGTTAGAGAGCTGTTTGGGGGGATCAGGGAGGTTAGGGGGTAAGGGGGATCCTACACTGCAGAAAATATATATTATAAAAAAACACTTATTTTCATATTGGCAGACTATCTGCCAGTACTTAAGATGGGGGAGAACATTGGGGGGTGGGGGAGGGAAGAGAGCTCTTTGAGGGGGTCAGGGAGGGATCAGGGGGTGGGATGTGTCAGGTGGGAGGCTAATATCTACACTAAAGCTACCTAATTAACCCCTTCACTGCTGGGCATAATACAAGTGTGGTGCACAGCGGCATTTAGCGGCCTTCTAATTACCAAAAAGCAATGGCAAAGCCATATATGTCTGCTATTTCTGAACAAAGGGGATCCCAGAGAAGCATTTACAACCATTTGTTCCATTATTGCACAAGCTGTTTGTAAATAATTTCAATGAGAATCCTAAAGTTCGTGAAAAAGTTAAAGATTTTTTTTATTTCATCGCATTTGGTGGTGAAATGATGGCATGATATATACCAAAATGGGCCTAGATCAATACTTTGGGTTGTCTACTAAAAATAATATAAATACATGTGAAGGGTTATTCAGGGATTCCTGACTAATATCAGTGTTACAATCGCTGAGATTATAAATCGAACGCTGACAGCAGCGCGCGTGCGGTATGTTTTTTCTTTAGGCTTCCTTGAGATTCTTTAGCTTTGCTAGCCTCAGCATTCCTTTTGTTATTAAATAGTATTTAATAACAAAAGGACTGGTGAGGCTAGCGAGGCTGAAGACCCTTGAGGGAGCCTATAGAAAAAACATACCGCATGCGCGCGACTTGTAATCTAGCCGAATGTAACTATCTCTAATTTTGAACAAAAATGGTTTGGAAATAGCAAAGTGCTACTTGTACTTATTGCCCTATAACTTGTAAAAAAAAAAAGCAAAGAACATGTAAATATTGGGTATTTCTAAACTCAGGACAAAATTTAGAAACTATTAAGCATGGGTGTTTTTTTGGTGGTTGTAGATGTGTAATCGATTTTGGGGGTCAAAGTTAAAAATAGTGGGGGGGGTTTCAATTTTTTCATCATATTTTATACTTTTTATAGTAAATTATAAGATATGATGAAAATAATGATATCTTTAAAAAGTCCATTTAATGGCGAGAAAAACGGTATATAATATGTGTGGGAGCAGTAAATGAGGAAGAGGAAAATTACAGCTAAACACAAACACTGCACTGGGCAGTAGAAGTAGAAATCTGTAGATGTATATCTAAAGATATTATATTTTTAAACATATCAAGCAGAAATGACTGCGCACAAAAGCTTGTTAGATCTGTATGAAATCAACAGGACAAATAGTACATAATAACAGTAAATAGTTTTAAGTTAAAATGTTTTGAACCAGCTATTCCATGTTATTATTTGTGAATTCCAAAACCCCCAGAAATACTCTAGATGATATTTAGCTCCTAGTGAAAATCTGTTGAGTGACCATGATTTCCTGAAAGTGGCTATGTTATTACAGTATATGTAGGTTACTACTGAAGAAAAAAAAGGTCATGAATGTTGCCATCTGAGTTCATTATGAAATGGGAAAATAGAGAAAGCAGGTGCGAAGTTATGAGTAATAAGGTTAAGAGGTCTCTGGGAACAGAGATGACTCATGAGCTCCTTGTGGTGATCAGCCCAGTGGAGAAGGGGGAGGAGAGGCGAGGTTCCCTACATTACAGCAAAATGTGTGGCCGGAGAAAGGGGGGGATGGAGCCCTATGAAATAGAAAAGATGGGCTTGTGGGGGGGGAACCCTACACTGCAGAAAAGTAAGTGATCTTGGAGGTGGATCCACTACACACCAGAAAGTTAACTTAATAAATAGAAATAAAAAATAAAAAATACATATAATTTGTTACTGGCAGCTAGTGGTGGCGGGTAGCAGCGGTAGGGTTAGAGAGTGGTTTGGGGGATCAGGGAGGTGGGTTTGAGGAGGGTTCCCTACACTACAGAAATGAAAAAGAAATTATTATTATTTTTATTTTTTTAAATCCCTAAACTACATACTGGCAGACTGTCTGCTAGTAGTACCTAAGATGGCTGTGACGAGTGTACGGAAGGGAACAGAGCTATTTGGGAGGGATCAGGTAGGGTTCAGGTGTGGGAGGTGTCAGGGATGAAGGTAATCTCTACACTACAGCTAAATTTAACCTTACAAACTATCTGATTAAACCCTTCACTGCCGGGAATTTCAGAAGTGAGGTGCGCAACTGCGTTTAGCAGCCTTCTAACTGCCAAAAACAATGGCAAAGCCATGCATGTCTACTATTTTTTAACAAAGGGGACCCCAGAGAATCTTTTACAACCGTGTGTTTTATGACTACAGTAGTAGGGTGTAAATAATTTCAGTGAAAAACTCAAAATTTGCAAATAAGTTAACGATTTTATAATATGATTTGACAACCAAATAGTGGCCTGAAAAATACCAAAATGGGCCTATATCAACACCATGAAAAAAAAAAAAAAAAATATATATATATATATATATATATATATACAGGGAGTGCAGAATTATTAGGCAAGTTGTATTTTTGAGGATTAATTTTATTATTGAACAACAACCATGTTCTCAATGAACCCAAAAAACTCATTAATATCAAAGCTGAATAGTTTTGGAAGTAGTTTTTAGTTTGTTTTTAGTTATAGCTATTTTAGGGGGATATCTGTGTGTGCAGGTGACTATTACTGTGCATAATTATTAGGCAACTTAACAAAAAACAAATATATACCCATTTCAATTATTTATTTTTACCAGTGAAACCAATATAACATCTCAACATTCACAAATATACATTTCTGACATTCAAAAACAAAACAAAAACAAATCAGTGACCAATATAGCCACCTTTCTTTGCAAGGACACTCAAAAGCCTGACATCCATGGATTCTGTCAGTGTTTTGATCTGTTCACCATCAACATTGCGTGCAGCAGCAACCACAGCCTCCCAGACACTGTTCAGAGAGGTGTACTGTTTTCCCTCCTTGTAAATCTCACATTTGATGATGGACCACAGGTTCTCAATGGGGTTCAGATCAGGTGAACAAGGAGGCCATGTCATTAGATTTTCTTCTTTTATACCCTTTCTTGCCAGCCACGCTGTGGAGTACTTGGACGCGTGTGATGGAGCATTGTCCTGCATGAAAATCATGTTTTTCTTGAAGGATGCAGACTTCTTCCTGTACCACTGCTTGAAGAAGGTGTCTTTCAGAAACTGGCAGTAGGACTGGGAGTTGAGCTTGACTCCATCCTCAACCCGAAAAGGCCCCACAAGCTCATCTTTCATGATACCAGCCCAAACCAGTACTCCACCTCCACCTTGCTGGCGTCTGAGTCGGACTGGAGCTCTCTGCCCTTTACCAATCCAGCCACGGGCCCATCCATCTGGCCCATCAAGACTCACTCTCATTTCATCAGTCCATAAAACCTTAGAAAAATCAGTCTTGAGATATTTCTTGGCCCAGTCTTGACGTTTCAGCTTGTGTGTCTTGTTCAGTGGTGGTCGTCTTTCAGCCTTTCTTACCTTGGCCATGTCTCTGAGTATTGCACACCTTGTGCTTTTGGGCACTCCAGTGATGTTGCAGCTCTGAAATATGGCCAAACTGGTGGCAAGTGGCATCTTGGCAGCTGCACGCTTGACTTTTCTCAGTTCATGGGCAGTTATTTTGCGCCTTGGTTTTTCCACACGCTTCTTGCGACCCTGTTGACTATTTTGAATTAAACGCTTGATTGTTCGATGATCACGCTTCAGAAGCTTTGCAATTTTAAGAGTGCTGCATCCCTCTGCAAGATATCTCACTATTTTTGACTTTTCTGAGCCTGTCAAGTCCTTCTTTTGACCCATTTTGCCAAAGGGAAGGAAGTTGCCTAATAATTATGCACACCTGATATAGGGTGTTGATGTCATTAGACCACACCCCTTCTCATTACAGAGATGCACATCACCTAATATGCTTAATTGGTAGTAGGCTTTCGAGCCTATACAGCTTGGAGTAAGACAACATGCATAAAGAGGATGATGTGGTCAAAATACTCATTTGCCTAATAATTCTGCACTCCCTGTATATATATATATACATATATATATTCATAGGTAAAAAAAAAAAACAAAGGCTCCATTTCTCAATATTTAGCAAGTTTTTCTCTAAAATTCATGATAGTAAAGGGGTTAAAATCTATTTGAAATACATACCATTGTATGTCAGAGTTAAAAAATACATAGATCAAAATTAGAACAATGCACTTAGATTTGTAAATCAACAAGAAATTATACAAGAAAAGTAAAAAAAGAAACACTTCATTTAGCTTTGCAGACTCCGCAGAGTTTATCCAAAGCTCTATGCCTTTAATAAAATCATGATTAATCTGCGACAAAGTTAGGATTAACATTTTTTTTTTTAATGATCTATCATGGGGTTTCTGACGTATCTCTTAAAGGTGTCAAAGGACCATTATAGTGAAAACAATAACATACTCTAACTTGTTAGAGCACAATTTTAGCACAAGCGACCCAACAACTCTATGGCCTAGATTTGGAGTTTGGCGTTAGCCATGAAAACCAGCGTTAGAGGCCCCTAACGCTGGTTTCTTACGGACTCCGGTATTTAGAGTTCAGTTACCGACACTCAAAAATCACCCAACGCTCAAATTTCTACCGACACCTCAGACCCAGTAGTTAACATATACCGACAAAATAAACATTCACGAATCACAAAACAAATATTACACAAAGTACACTTACACTCATACAAACACTACACTATATTTATTTTTAAGATTTATTAATTTTTCATCAAAATACAAAGGATCAAAGTTGCGAGATCTCGGGTGTTAGAAAAAAAACTACACAAATCCATTTTCCCATTGACTTACATTGACACACGGGAAAAGACCCTCATATACCTACATCTAACTAATAAAATTATCACAAATATACACTCATCGATGCATACAAACAATATACACCACATGACATACAATTTTTTTTATTTATTACAAAAAGAACACGATTTAGTTACTTTTTCACACAAGCTCATGACGTCACTCACTTTACGAGGAAAACCAGTCTTTGAAAAAAAAAATTACCACATTTTAGAGCCTCCATTGACTTCTATTGGGAAGACATGCTCGTGCACGCGAAACCCACATTTCCCTAACACACGCAAATAGCGTAGACCGAAAAACTCCAAATACCAGCGCTAGAAAATACATGCTTTTTATGCGTTAGACCCAGCTATGATAAATAGATCAAGAAATGACTATTTCCCTATGGTGGACTTATGGATTGTACTTATTGAATATTCACAACACCATTAAATTGTTTCAGACTTTTATATTACATCAACTACAAATCAACATCACTAGTAACAAACTTTTTTTTATCAAAATATTACATTTAAACGGACACAAAAATAATGTAAACTTTTCTGGATTCACAAACAGTACACAATGGGAAACAATTCTCATTTACCTTTATTATTGCATTTCATTTATTCAACTCATATGCTTGCAGCAACAGCATATCTACATAGGCTTAACACATGATCAGTCATGGATGCACATACATTACTTTTAGCATTCACTCATACATGTGCATTCAAATGATGGGGGAAAAACACATTACATTCTCTCTAGGAATCACAAAACAGAACATATGGATTTTACTGTACTTTTAACATCATGATTCCATCACAAGAAACCATTAGGAATTACGTACAACAAGAACATCATTACACAAGATTACAGATGTCACTTTATGGGAAGGAACAACAATGCCAGACCGCTATATAGAAGTCAGCATATGTGGGACACAATCACAATATATACGTACATGTACATAACACGCATCACCCATCACGCAACCACAAAGCACACATTTAGATTTTATTCAGCACACAATAACAATGTAGCACAATACAACAACACAATGAGGATTTCAGAACTACATAGGCAGGTTAATAATATCATGACGTCATTAGAAGATTCAACCATACACATCACAGATTCACGACTGTACCGCCCCTTTCAGAAATTTACCACTCAATACTACAATACAACATATACGTAAATAACAGTTTGGAACAGCATTATTAGGGAGATTTGAATGGGACAATTAATAAATATTGTCAGATCGCAAATCACTTATATATATAATACTACAGATGACACCCGGAAGTTATTCAGCATTAGTGCCATTTGAATGGGACGCATACAATATTGACAGCTCGGCAATCACTTATATATACAATACTACAGATGACAGCCGGAAGTTCTTCAGTATTAGTGCGATTTGAAAGGGACGCATACAATATTGACATCTCGGCAATCACTTATATATACAATACTACAGATGGCAGACGGGAAGTTCTGAATTCTTATTGCGATTTTAAAGGGACGCATACAATATTGACAGCTCGGCAATCACTTATATATACAATACTACAGATGACAGCCGGAAGTTCTTCAGTATTAGTGCCATTTGAATGGGACGCATACAATATTGACAGCTCGGCAATCACTTATATATACAATACTACAGATGGCAGACGGGAAGTTCGGAATTATTATTGCGATTTTAAAGGGACGCATACAATATTGACAGCTCGGCAATCACTTATATATACACACAATACTACAGATGGCAGACGGGAAGTTCTGAATTTTTATTGCGATTTTAAAGGGACGCATACAATATTGACAGCTCGGCAATCACTTATATATATACAATACTACAGATGACAGCCGGAAGTTCTTCAGTATTAGTGCCATTTGAATGGGACGCATACAATATTGACAGCTCGGCAATCACTTATATATACAATACTACAGATGGCAGACGGGAAGTTCGGAATTCTTATTGCGATTTTAAAGGGACGCATACAATATTGACAGCTCGGCAATCACTTATATATACAATACTACAGATGGCAGACGGGAAGTTCTTCAGTATTAGTGCCATTTGAATGGGACGCATACAATATTGCCAGCTCGGCAATCACTTATATATACAATACTACAGATGACAGCCGGAAGTTCTTCAGTATTAGTGCCATTTGAATGGGACGCATACAATATTGACAGCTCGGCAATCACTTATATATACAATACTACAGATGGCAGACGGGAAGTTCGGAATTATTATTGCGATTTTAAAGGGACGCATACAATATTGACAGCTCGGCAATCACTTATATATACACAATACTACAGATGGCAGACGGGAAGTTCTGAATTATTATTGCGATTTTAAAGGGACGCATACAATATTGACAGCTCGGCAATCACTTATATATATACAATACTACAGATGGCAGATGTTACTTTATCGTTTACAAACAATATTGCAGCAACATTGATCGATCACATTCGATGCACATTATACACAACTATGCACTTTCATTCATGTTAGCCTGGACGTGTGCTTGTTACTATAAGATCGCGTTTAAGAAATATTGATTACGCATATGATCAAACATTACAAACATGCACTGTATGTGTGATATTTGACACTTTCACATTGAGATTCATTGTTGGAAAACAACATTTCAGCAAACAACAAAAAAACGCCCACTGTGAAAGCATTCGCGCCGCTCACATACAAACAAGTGAATACAATTAGCAATCATTACAAACTCACTACCATTGGACTAATTGTACTATAAATCCCCCAAACAACATGGCCAAAGCATCACTTGTGATCCACATCAGATCAAGTGCATACCTTGTTACGCTGTTTTGAAAGATGGATGACGATGACATGGTAGACGCTGCTGGTGCTGCTATTGGCGAACTAGCTGTTGATCGAATCAGGCAGCCTCGGCGGCTCAGACTGAGACGAAGGGGTCGTCTGGTTCGAGGTCCTCCTGTCTACAGGGTGAGACCCACCTTGGAAAACATGAGCGACTTTGAGGTTTATGATAAGTATCGGCTCAATCGCGAACAGCTCATTGACCTTTACGATCTTCTTAAACCTCATTTGGAGCCACGTATAAGAATAAGGACTGCTGTTCCCGCCATGAGTAAGATGCTAAGTTGTCTATACGTCCTGGCCTCCGGGAGTTTTCAATCCGGAGAAATGTACATGCATGGCCTGGCTCAAGGTACATTCTCTGTGGTGTTTGATAACTTTCTGGAAGCCATGGTACGTATCAGTAAGCAATACATAGGATTCCCACAGAATGATGGTGATTGGAGGCGCCTGAAGCGGGAATTCTTTGATATTGCTGAATTGCCCAATGTCTTGGGAGCCATTGATTGTACCCACATTGTGCTGCGTGCTCCAATTGATGACTTGCCCTTCAGAAATTGCAAACATTTTCATAGCCTCAACGTGCAGTATGTTTGTGACGCACGGATGAGGATTATGCATGTGTGTGCAAATTTTGGAGGGGCTAGTCATGATGCCCGCATCCTCTCTCTGTCGTCCCTGTGGAGACCGTTTGAGGAAAGACAAATGCCCCCTGGTTATCTCGTTGGTGAGTATTTGTGCACAACATGGTTAATTAGTTTGACAATTGCCACTGTAGTTTTAAAATGTTAGCGTAATGTTCAGCTATCGGATGCAATTTAACCATTTATTTTATTTTCCCGCTAATGTCTACTTTTAGTTCAATGCAGATATGTAGCAGGTCTTACCTTAAATGCTCAGATAGAGAATGCAATGTAACCATTTAGTTTGATTTTACACAAGGTTTGGTTTAGGAGAAATACGCATATGTAGCATGTCTTAGCTGAACTGGGAAGATATTAGCTAATGCAATTTAACCATGTCATTGTCTCTTTCCGCTAATGTCTACTTTTAGTTCAATGCAGATATGTAGCATGTCTTACCTTAAATGCTCAGATAGAGAATGCAATGTAACCATTTAGTTTGCGTTTTACACAAGGTTTGGTTTAGTAGAAATATGCATATGTAGCATGTCTTAGCTGAAATGGGATGATATTAGCTAATGCAATTTAACCATGTCATTGTCTCTTTCCGCTAATGTCTTTTAGTTCAATGCAGATATGTAGCATGTCTTACCTTAAATGCTCAGATAGATAATGCAATGTAACCATTTAGTTTGCATTTTACACAAGGTTTGGTTTAGGAGAAATATGCATATGTAGCATGTCTTAGCTGAAATGGGAAGATATTAGCTAATGCAATTTAACCATGTCATTGTCTCTTTCCGCTAATGTCTACTTTTAGTTCAATGCAGATATGTAGCATGTCTTACCTTAAATGCTCAGATAGAGAATGCAATGTAACCATTTAGTTTGCATTTTACACAAGGTTTGGTTTAGTAGAAATATGCATATGTAGCATGTCTTAGCTGAAATGGGATGATATTAGCTAATGCAATTTAACCATGTCATTGTCTCTTTCCGCTAATGTCTACTTTTAGTTCAATGCAGATATGTAGCATGTCTTACCTTAAATGCTCAGATAGAGAATGCAATGTAACCATTTCGTTGCCATTTTACACAAGGTCTGGTTTAGGAGAAATACGCATATGTAGCATGTCTTAGCTGAAATGGGAAGATAGAGAATAATATTGAACTAGATTATTCTTTTACAAAATAAACATTTGTTAGTGGATTATCGTGTACAAAAATTTTTATTGGACTCCAAATACTATTTTGAGGATTCTGTTTGAATTATGTTCTGTTCATAATTTATAGGTGATTCTGGGTACATGAGCCGGCCTTGGCTCATTACCCCCTTGCGTAGCCCGACTGATGTGTCTGAGGAGCGCTACAATAGGGCTCATAAGAGAACCAGGGCGGTGGTTGAACGGATGTTCGGGCTCCTGAAGATGAGGTTCAGGTGCCTGGACAGGTCGGGAGGAGCCCTCCAGTACAACCCAAAGAAGGTGGCTAAGATCGTTGTAGCCTGTAGCGTCCTGCATAATATTGCACAGCGGCGCACCGAAACCTCCTCAGAGATGAGGAGGATGATCCTGTTCTAGAGGGGCCGTTCCGGGACGAGGGGCTCAATGTCAGAGCAGACATCATCAACCGCCACTTTAGATGGTAAATAATAGAAGTTAGACTGGAGTATTGTCAATAGATGTGAACTCTAGGGAAATGACAAGTAGAGAATTGTGCAAACATGTTAGGATTGTTCATCAAGTGCGAAAAATGTGTTTCATTTATTAATATAGGTGATGCTCTGGGCATTGGGTCCTGTAGCGAGTCTTTGCCACCTGGTTTTTAAAGAGGACTTCAGCTGGTAAGTATAAATGTATGGACTGTTGCTGGCATGAATTGTACACAAATACATCATATGGCATACATTTTGTAAACTAGTATTTAGTTTACACATTACTTAAAATGTAAATACTCAGAAAGGGATCCTCTAGCATAACTATCCTCTATCATGACTATGGTTCAATGTCACACATTAGAGGTTCGTTATGCTCAATATGACTCATCTTCACACTTGATAGAACATAACACAAGATGCTACACACACTTAGTAAGCTAGTGACAGAAATTTATTATGAAATGGGGGGTGGTAGAGGGGTACAGAACTGATTCACACACTTGTAGTAATTTTTATTAAACTTTTTCTGCCATTAGGGAGCTGACTTAATCTAAAGACTGAAAGGGAAGAATTAGAAGCCTGACAGTGAAGATTGCCCAGACTGACAGTGGAAAAAGCCAAGATTGAAATTGAAGTATACCAATGGGATCATGTCTGGCATTATCTTTCCAATCTGCTGACCTTGAAAACCATACAAAGACATGTTCACATGGTAAGTGCCAACTATTTGATAGAATAAGGCTGTGGAGGCATCCTATTGGAGACACTTAGATTATTTTGTAATTTTTAGATGGTATTTCACAGTCCTCTATTTTTGAACTGATGAATAAGACACCTATTGAAGATCAACTGTTTACCCCTGAATTGACTTTCAAAGACCATGCATTATCCAGGTTGGTGTACCAATGCATGCTAGTTAAGAATCACAGGAAGAATGTTGAATATTAGTAGCTTACATACATTAGTCATATTTAATTCATAATTAGATATTTAGGGATCACAATCAGACACTTAGATGATTTTACTTTTTTAGATGGTATTTCAGTCCTCTATTTTATGAAGTGATGAATAAGACACCTATTGAAGATCAACTGTTTACCCCTGAATTGACTTTCAAAGACCATGCATTATCCAGGTTGGTGTACCAATGCATGCTAGTTAAGAATCACAGGAAGAATGTAGAATATTAGTAGCTTACATACATTAGTCATATTTAGTTCATAATTAGATATTTAGGGATCACAATCAGAAAAAGGAATACATATTATAGTTGATATAGAGGTATTTGAATGGACATGAAATATTACATTTATGTTCAGCATACATATATATTATTGAAATGTGATATACATTATTATGTATAATTAGAAATTCAGATATTTAAATTTAATTTTTATTACACAATATAATGGTGTATGTTTATTTTCTTTATTTTTAAATTTAATTAATAAATATCTTGATAAAATGTTGAACAAAGTTAGAGCATAGACACAAGATGATTGTAAATGTATTTTATGAATATTTGACAACGTGTGTATTAACTTTGTTAAAATTTTCTTTTTTAATTTCAGATTGTCATCTGATGACTTCCAGGAATATATTTTTTGTTTCAGAAACTTTTAATTTTTTAAATGGTAATAATAAACATTTTATTATTAAATACACTCTTTTGAACAGATTATAATAAATATCCATATAATCTGTCAATAAAAAACAATTTGACTCCCATGACTGGTAGTTGGCTATTTGACAAGCACATGCATAAGATCAAATAATGCATTAATTTTTGAAAATCCACTGATTCAGAGAATATTAAATTAAACTATCTTTTTTAAATTAATTGGGGAGTGAGATCCATCGATGCTTTTCTTTTGAAATTCTTAGATGTTAAAAAAATTTCGGATATGTATTCAAAATTTTACATAAATTATTTTGTTTCACTTTTAAGAAGGGGAAGTGGTTCAATTACATTAAAGTGACAGTGTTGTTGAATGTAAAATTAATTTTATAAGATCTTGTATCTTCCTTAGGTATCTCAAAACATTATTTTCTAAACTTTTTTAATTTTTACATTTATAAATGGTAGGTCATTTAACTTCATATTTTTCACAAGCTAGTTATTGGATGCCAGGTTAATAGATTTAATTTTCTAGTGGAGTCATTTAACTATAGTTATTAATATTATGTAGTTTTTAAAATCTTACCTCTTGGGTTAGACATCACATATCTATATATAATTTTCATTCCCCTTTAGTTTATTTTGACAATGTTAAATCAACATTCAAAATGTTTTGGTCCTTAAAGGGACATTCACAAAGTATATTGTGTATTTATTTTTAAAAAATTCATAAAAGAATTTAAACATATTTAGAAAGTACTATAGAATTACATTCAGTCTTTAAATATACTTCAAAAAAGATACATCAATGCACATATCTTAGTCAATTACATAAGGCATCTATGTGCAACCAACAATCAGCATCAAAATAGCCTATGTAGATATGTATTTAATCCAAGAATATATATAATTACAATCTAATGATTGAATACCAAAACATATTAAGTTATTCAAATATTATAATCTTATCCAAAATGCATACATAACATATAGCTTAATGTCCCTCTAAGCTGAAGACTCCGAAATACATCCTTTACAATATATATTTCAGTCAGTGTGTAAAACAATCCAGAAGTTAATCTAAATATGCTTTACTCATATGTTATACTAATTTAGCAAAAGGAAGGTGCCTAGGTTTCTGATTTTTCAAGCATTATTGTGAAATGTCTCTTTAAAGGGACATGAACTCAAAATATACTTAAAGGGAGACAGTTAAAAAATTAATGATTTATACATTCTGAATGAGTATTCTATTTTAAGCAACTTTAAAAATTGTCTCATATTATGAATGTTCCTTGTGATGTTGCTATCATTAATTTAAAAATAAGGCATTAAATAGATAGTTTATTTGCTTCAGTACTCTGGACAGAACTTGTTTTTTTTTGGTTGGATTAATTTATCCAACAATCATCAAGGACAACCCAGGTTTTTTGCAACAATTGTCCGTAATCTAAAATATCATTATTGATTTGCAAAGAAAGATAACAAGATAATTCTTAACATTTGAGAATCGGATTAAATTATAAAGTTGCTTAACATTTCATGCTCAATCTGAATCACAAACGCTAAATTTGTTTGGACAGTGTCCCTTTAAGAGATTTAAAGAGTGTATTTACTTCTCTTCTTATCTTGACATACTTTGCTTGAAAAGCATATCGAGATAGGCTCAGTAGATGAAGATTGGTGGATGCACAGAGATGCCTTATGTGATTGGCTCAACCATGTGCATTTAAATTTCTTCTGTTGAGGATATCTAAATACTAAGATAAATTGATTTACATTTTAAAGTCTAAACAATTTTCTATCTCTACAGATCATTTGATACAATTGTTTGTTTGTAATGTCTATTTAAAAATAAAGACGCCATTGCACAATAACATATATGAGCAGTTCAGACAAATACAAGCTCGAGGTTTATTTACTAATAACAAACAAACCTGTAGTTTAACATTTATAAACAGATTATCCAAGTTACTGACATTATAACCTGAATTTGAACATTCAGAAATATTGCGTGGGAAACGCATCTTGAAACACCAGATTAGCATCTTTAAACATTAGAGTCTAATGTCACGCAATAGCACACAATCAATGTGCATTATGAAATACATTTAATAGAGCAATATCAATACTTCACAATAAGTAAAGAAATGGATTTTATGAACAATAAAGACATACAATATTAAATGTGTATTTGTATTAAAGAAACAGACCGTTATTAAACCGAAAAATGTATACAACATTTAATAATGTGACAATATTAGATTTTAAATAGAATTTTATCATTAATATTTCTCCAACATAGGTGTGTCCGGTCCACGGCGTCATCCTTACTTGTGGGATATTCTCTTCCCCAACAGGAAATGGCAAAGAGCCCAGCAAAGCTGGTCACATGATCCCTCCTAGGCTCCGCCTACCCCAGTCATTCTCTTTGCCGTTGTACAGGCAACATCTCCACGGAGATGGCTTAGAGTTTTTTTTGGGAGAAAGGTTTTGCAAGCCGTGGTGCCTTCCATTTAGGTGACCTGATTTGCTCCCTCCCTTCATCCGTGTCCTAAAGCTTTGGTATTGGTTCCCACAAGTAAGGATGACGCCGTGGACCGGACACACCTATGTTGGAGAAAACAGAATTTATGTTTACCTGATAAATTACTTTCTCCAACGGTGTGTCCGGTCCACGGCCCGCCCTGGTTTTTTTAATCAGGTCTGATAATTTATT
Organism: Bombina bombina; assembly: GCF_027579735.1. Classification (NCBI taxonomy): domain Eukaryota; kingdom Metazoa; phylum Chordata; class Amphibia; order Anura; family Bombinatoridae; genus Bombina; species Bombina bombina. Next base: position 158,131,968 of record NC_069499.1, read on the forward strand.
TTCTTTAACTACAGTCACCACGGTAACATATGGTTTCTCCTATGCAAATATTCCTCCTTAACGTCGGTCGAATGACTGGGGTAGGCGGAGCCTAGGAGGGATCATGTGACCAGCTTTGCTGGGCTCTTTGCCATTTCCTGTTGGGGAAGAGAATATCCCACAAGTAAGGATGACGCCGTGGACCGGACACACCGTTGGAGAAAGTAATTTATCAGGTAAACATAAATTCTGTTTTAACGGATCACGGATATTAAATCTGCGTCACACATATCCGCATGACAGGCCCATGAGTTACAAATAAGTCTACATGAAAAATGAAGTTACAGCACCACCAGGAGGTATGTGTAAGGAAGTTACTAAGATATGAAACATTAAGGAACGGCCAATCAGAGTTCATCACACAAACACAACTTGAGTCAGGATGGTCTCACAGACATTCTAACAATATTTCAAACTTTTATCCAATCAGATGTACAGATAACTTGTCCCATGGTGCATCTCATGTTTACTTCACCATATAAAAGTCCATTACACGTTGCCATCTTTGTCAGTTCTCTAATGCTTGCAGGCATACTGTATATATAATTTATATATATCCAGCATATCTGAAAACCCAGCAGGCATGTCAGCTCCCAGGTTCACCAAGCAGGAGAAGGCTGCACTGGTCCACGCCATCAAGGACTTTTATCCCCAGCTGTTTGGGAACAAGAGGAGGTTGACAGATGCGCCTGTTAAGAAGGCCCTCTGGGAGTCTATCACCAATGCGGTTAGATTGGTGTGTGACGTCCAGAGGAGCCAGGATCAAATCATGAGGAGATTCGGAGATATGAGGTTGCGCTTAACAAAAAAAGTCAACCTCATAAGGGACTGGGTACAAGCCCGTAAAAGAGGGGGCCAAAGAAAGGCCCCGCGGAAACTATACCTACTCCCTTATGAGGTGACTTTATGCAAGCTCCTCAATCTCCGGGTCCCCAAAAGATTTAGATCCTCGCCATCCTCGGCCTCCTCTTCTTCCCTCCCAGCTGCGGGATCTGAAAGTCCTGACGCGGGGGCCAGGGCAGCTGCTTCTCCGTCCGGTGGCCTGGGAGGAGATGATGGAGAATCTGAACCAGGTAACTATCCAACTTCATATAATATCTTAATATTTTTATTTTTTTTAAAAATGTGTATATAGTCAGATACTAAACCTATACAGATCTCACAACATACACTACATATGATGTTTAGATATCTGATTTTAGTTTAGTGACACATGAAATAGGAATGATGTTTCTTGCGCTCTACAGAATATGCGTCACAGAGTGAAAATGGAATTGCGCATACACGTTAACATGGGTTTGCTGTAAGTGGCATTGCTTTACACATGTTGGTCAAATGACGGATGCGTAATTCCGCTTGGAATCATTGTGCAATGATCGCGAAAATGGAATTGCACATACACGTTAACATGGGTTTGCTGTAAGTGGCATTGCTTTACACATGTTGGTCAAATGACGGATGCGTAATTCCGCTTGGAATCATTGCGCAATGATCGCGAAAATGGAATTGCGCATACACGTTAACATGGGTTTGCTGTAATTGGCATTGCTTTACACATGTTGGTCAAATGACGGATGCGTAATTCCGCTTGGAATCATTGCGCAATGATCGCGAAAATGGAATTGCGCATACACGTTAACATGGGTTTGCTGTAAGTGGCATTGCTTTACACATGTTGGTCAAAATGAAATGTGAATTATTATATATGTGAAGAATACAGTATTCTTATTTTCAATATTAGACATATAAAAAAATAAAAAAGCAGAATCAAAAAAATTATAACATATGCCCATCAATTGATGAGAATGAAATAACACAAAAAAATAATTTAAGCTACAGTAAACAACACAACTGATTGAAAATAAGAGTACAGGATATATTTATCATGAATTTAATTGAGGAAACAATTAACTCATGGGACTACCAAAGGATTAATAGTTTTTAATTGATTTGCTAATAATGTAAAGATTTTAAACATGGCATGATTTGTATTAATGATATCCAATCCTCATTTAATATATTACAGATCTGGATGTTGGTGCTGGATCCTCAAGGCAGGGCTTGTCACAGTATGGTATGTCTCATTTTAATTGACATTTGTCTTAGAAACATGGACAGAACATTACATACTAAATCCACATTGTTCAATATTTATATGTATCTGCAAAATGGATTTTAAAACTTTTTGCAAATAAGAATAAATAAAACAACAAAATAGGATTACTTGTAAGACTACTCTGATTTTGTTTGGAATTTAAGATATCCCATCTATTCTGGATGTCTTAATTTTAATGTAAGATTCTTTGAATGTCCAATTTATATTCTTCCCTTGTGTATTGCTTAATCTTATTTGTATACATTTTTTAAAAATACACACACTTTTGCATATGTTTAGATTTTTAAAATATAGATTCCATTTTTGAAATTGATCACGTCATTTAAGGGACATGCCAACTAAATTTTACATAGAATGATTTTTAAACGTGATTTTATTGTTTTGTTTAAACATTTTATGAGCTACATTGGTTCAGTCTATTGTTTTAGTTATTTAAAAAAAAATGGATTTTGGTTTAGGTTAAACAATGCATTACTGGTATTATCCGGCTGTTTTTTTATGCATAAATTGGCATTTTCACAAAAGTTAAAATCATGTGTTCAGATAACAGTAGTACATAGTTTAAAAAACTATACAATTACACATTTAGAGCTTCATGTCCCTTTAATAGATGAAAATTAAATAATTCTTAGGATATCCTTAAATAACATATTAGATTGGAATTGCATGCTCAATCCCATTCATTACATCAACATATGGAGTAGAGAATTCATTAACACCAACATTGTCAAATCAATATATTTTTATATTAAAGGGACACTGAGCTAAAATTATTAATGTTGTCATTCAGATAGAGCATGCAATATTAATCAACATTTAAATATAATACTATAATCATATGTGAAATATTCTATTGCTAAATGTATTTTAAAATCAAGAATGTACGTTTATCTGCAGCTCAATTTTGGTTGACCAACCTGGGTTTTGATTGATGATTGGTGGATACCTTCAACAAACAATATTTATTGAATCCAATATTGCTTATCCGCATTTAAGATTAAAATGTAGCAACATTCCAATTATAATAGGAGTCAATGTAAAATCATTTGGAACAGTTTGAACAGTGAAATCAATGATTGAAATAAATCATGTCAGTGTCCCTTTAATAAACAATAGATTCATTCATCTTTACATTCTTTGGATTAGACAATATTGATATATAATTCACATATTCACTGTTGGAGTTACTTTATAGATATCAGCATACTCTAACAGCACCATGATTACATATTTGTACTAATCAATTTGGTTTTGTATTGTGATAAATATGTGTTGTGTCCTAAACAAGATTACTGTACATTGCACAAATGGCTCGATGTGCCACATGTCTTTGTTTATATTTGTCAACAGCTGTTATTCAAAATGTGGTTTGTGTGTATTCTTTTAAGAACATTGATCAATGGGTATATTTAGATATGCAATAGCATCGTATGAGATGATTTTGATGTCTAATATAGTCAGAAATTAAACATATGTTCAATACATCATTTTTAACAGAATCCCCTTGATTCAATCAAGCATTGTTTTGGATAATGACTGGTCTATTCTTCACATTTTCAAGTTGATTATTCTTCAAAATCGCTACAGATGTGATTTAGTGCTATCCCAAATGTGTTCACTAATATATATCTATATCATTCATAGAGAGAGTTGGTGTGGGGAGCCCTGAGGAATCCAGCACTGACACAGAGCCGCATTTGTCCATTGACTCATTTATATGTCATTGAAGGTGTATTGGTAATCAATATTATGAGCATGATTCTCATGAAGCATAACATTTGAAACAAACATATAATTTACTCCTCTGATTATATATTAATTTTCTTGGAATATTGAAAGATTAATAATTAAAACTTTCTTAGTCTACACCTTTGTTATTCATAAGATGTATAGCATATGTTTGTTTCCATGTTCATTTTTGACAACAATCATCAAGTGATACACACATGAGAAATCTTAAATGTTCTATGTACTATGCTTTTATGATTTTAAAATTAATACAAACAATAAATTGAAAATCTGAATCATTGAGAATAACAAATCTAATGTCATTTGTATGCTCCATCAAAATGATGTAAATCATAACTTTGGGTGTGTATATCTTTAATGCAACATTGATGTGTGTCTTTGAGCAACAGTAACATATGTTATAATATCTGATCTTAATGTGTACACAACATGTTATGTTTTACAGAGATTGATTTAACATGTGTGACGGAGGAGGAAGAGGCTGCCTTGAAGTCTGATGGTATGTGAAATATATCTATCATGTTTACAACATGTTGCTTTATTGGAAATCATTTTATTGAAGACATTCAAAGTCTACAGCTTTTGCACTTTAAAAAGGAATATTATTTGTCTGTTCAAATACACTACTGCCCCCTTTCTATATCAGGCAGCATGAAAATATGCTTGTATGTTTTTTTATTTTATTTTATTTATAATTCATGCCATCATTATGTCACATGCATATTCCAGGCCAAACCACAATAATAATGTTATAATTGTACAGACAGTCATTGATATTCATCTGAGTGCCTATATGCATACCATATCCTCATTTCATAATTGTTTCGAAATTCAAACACACTTCAAAGTATATTGAAAACATAATCAATTTTAAATGCGTTGATTTGATTTCATGATGTAGGAGATGTTAATATATTTGTATTATTTATTTCAGATGGATCCTCCACCTCTGGTCATCTGATTTCCGCCCCTGCCCAGTCCCCTGGTCAGTCACAGACCCCTGCCCAGGCCCAGACCCCTGCCCAGGCCCAGACTCCTGCCCAGGCCCAGACCCCTGCCCAGGCCCAGACCCCTGCTGGCCCTTCCCATTTGTCCTTTCCTGTCCCTCCCAAAAAACGGCCCTTCGTCCCCCTTCGCCGCTCTCCCCGTATTATGGGCCGTACAGCTGCCCAGACCCCAACTCACCACTCCCCAGCTGTACGGCCTACCCCGGAGCAGCAGCTCATCCCTCCCCAACCCAATCCCATCCCTCCCCCCTGTCTCAACCTTCATTGTCCTGGGTGTCGGATTGTCCTTCCCAGGCACAGCTGTAAGTATCATTCAAAATCCACATTATAAGATACTTAAAGGTACACTGAAGGCAAATTGTTTCTATTGTGATTCAAATAGAGCATGCAATGTTAATCAAATTTATAATTTACTACTCTTATCAATTATTCTTCATTCTCTTGCTATCTTTATTTAAACAAAGAAATGCCTAGAATTAATTTTAAATAGAAAATAATTGTGGACATCATTTCTTTATTGTTGGATGAATGTATCCATCAACCAGCAGGGACAACCAAAGTTGATAAACAAATATGGCCTGCCCTATAAACCTACATTCTTGCATTCAAAATCTAGCTAGAGAAGTCAAACATTTAAAGAATATGTGTAATTTTTTAAAATTTGTAATGTCCTGCTCTATCTGAATCAGTCAATTAAATATTTAGGTTCAGTGTCCCTTTAATTTGATATCACTACATATATTAATCACCACTACTTGGGATCCAACAATTTATGTACAAATGTTGATACATTATCTCTTGTCTAACCCAGTGGGAATGTAATTTCTTCAGGTTGATATGTTTACACAGCTTGTCCTCAACGCCAAAATGTTTAAGGATAGGTATGCCTACCACAGTATAATTAAAATATTTAAATTGCTAATGTAAGTACAATGTAAATCCTTTAACAAGATTTTATACACTCAAGCTGTATAAGTGGATCATCGAAAACCAATTAAAGGGGACAACATGTTTGAGTAAACTGTCCCTTTAACCCCTTAGTGACCAGAGCACTTTTCCATTTTCTGTCCGTTTGGGACCAAGGCTATTTTTACATTTTTGCGGTGTTTGTGTTTAGCTGTAATTTTCTTCTTACTCATTTACTGTACCCACACATATTATATACCGTTTTTCTCGCCATTAAATGGACTTTCTAAAGATACCATTATTTTCATCATATCTTATAATTTACTATAAAAAAAATGATAAAATATGAGGAAAAATGGAAAAAAACACACTTTTTCTAACTTTGACCCCCAAAATCTGTTACATATCTAAAACCACCAAAAAACACCCATGCTAAATAGTTTCTAAATTTTGTCCTGAGTTTAGAAATACCCAATGTTTACATGTTCTTTGCTTTTTTTGCAAGTTATAGGCCCATAAATATAAGTAGCACTTTGCTATTTCCAAACCATTTTTTTCCAAAATTAGCGCTAGTTACATTAGAACACTGATATCTTTCAGGAATCCCTGAATATCCCTTGACATGTATATATTTTTTTTTTGTAGACATCCCAAAGTATTGATCTAGGCCAATTTTGGTATATTTCATACCACCATTTCACCGCCAAATGCGATCAAATACAAAAAATTGTTCACTTTTTCACAAATTTTTTCACAAACTTTAGGTTTCTCACTGAAATCATTTACAAACAGCTTGTGCAATTATGGCATAAATGGTTGTAAATTCTTCTCTGGGATCCCCTTTGTTCAGAAATAGCACACATATATGGCTTTGGCGTTGCTTTTTGGTAATTAGAAGGCCGCTAAATGCCACTGCGCACCACAAGTGTATCATGCCCAGCAGTTAAGGGGTTAATTAGGGAGCTTTTAGGGAGCTTGTAGGGTTAATTTTAGCTTTAGTGTAGTGTAGTAGACAACCCCAAGTATTGATCTAGGCACATTTTGGTATATTTCATGCCACCATTTCACCGCCAAATGCGATCAAATTAAAAAAAACGTAAAATTTTTCACAATTTTAGGTTTCTCACTGAAATCATTTACAAACAGCTTGTGCAATTATGGCACAAATGGTTGTAAATGCTTGTCTGGGATCCCCTTTGTTCAGAAATAGCAGACATATATGACTTTGGCGTTGCTTTCTGGTAATTAGAAGGCCACTAAATCCTGTTGCGCCTCACACGTGTATTATGGCTAGCAGTGAAAGGGTTAATTAGGGAGTTTGTAGGGAGCTTGCAGGGTTAATTTTAGCTTTAGTGTAGAGATCAGCCTCCCATCTGACACATCCCACCCCCTGATCCCTCCCAAACAGCTCCCTTCCCTCCCCCACCCCACAATTGTCCCCGCCATCTTAAGTACTGGCAGAAAGTCTGCCAGTACTAAAATAAAAGGGTTTTTAAAAAAAAATGAATTTTTTTTTAGCATATTTACATATGCTACTGTGTAGGATCCCCCCCTTAGCCCCCAACCTCCCTGATCCCCCCCAAAACCGCTCTCTAACCCTCCCCTCTGCCTTATTGGGGGCCATCTTGGGTACTGGCAGCTGTCTGCCAGTACCCAGTTTACAATAAAAAAATGCTTTTTTTTTGTTTTTTTTGGTTTTTTTCTGTAGTGTAGCTTCCCCCCCCCCCACCCCCCACAGACTAACCCCCACCACCTTGCTTATTGTTTAACATTTTTTTTTTAATATATTTTTTATTTCCCATTTTCTGTAGTGTAGCGGTTCCCACCCGCTCCCTCCCCGTGCACGCGCCCGCCCCCACCCTCCCGTGCACGCGCGCGCGCCCGTGCGCGCCCCCAGCCACCCCCGCCCACGATCCCGCCCCCCTTCACATCCACATGGCCATCGATGGCCGCCACCCGCCTCCCGGTCCGGCTCCCACCCACCAACGCAGGTAGCCACCGATCTCCGGTGCAGAGAGGGCCACAGAGTGGCTCTCTCTGCACCGGATGACTTAAAAACGTTATTGCAGGATGCCTCCATATCGAGGCATCACTGCAATAACCGGAAAGCAGCTGGAAGCGAGCAGGATCGCTTCCAGCTGCTTTCCACACTGAGGACGTGCAGGGTACGTTCTCAGGCATTAACTGCCTTTTTTCTGAGGACGTACCCTGCACGTCCTCAGTCGTTAAGGGGTTAATGATTTCGGTCTTTCTGAATAACATATTTAATGTGTAAAGAATCAATTTTAACAAATTGATGTAAAGAATGATTTGTCTTTATGATGACAATGTATCTTTGCTTATTTTTTCTTCTGTTGTGTAATTATCCTTAATATTTGATTTATTCTTTATTTTAGGCTGTGACTCAGCATGGCTCATGCTAGAAGGTATAGCACGAGTAGAGCAGGCCGTGTTGAGGAACGCAGCTGTCCTCAGAGGGATGAACGACACCATGCAGGCCCAGCTCCGGGTTCAGGATTTGACTCTGCGTCAAATCATGCTATTAAATTCAAGGCCTGAATCTGGAGCTGGACATGCACAGGACGATGAAGAGGATGACCAGTAAGTGGAGGATCTGGAGATGCTCCAAGGTCGCAGATAAGAATCCTCCGTCCACATGTTGATGTTTTTGTTATTGTTGCCATTTGGCCTTTTTTAAGTTTCTTGTTGTGCCTGTTGCACTCTTTTACCTTGTCATATGGCTCCAATGGGGCTATGGTGGCCCTTGGCAACTCTCTTCATGGACTGTGATGCACTCTGTTACCTTGTCATATATCTACAATGGGGCTATGCTGGCCCTTGGCAACTCTCTTCATGGACTGTGATGCACTCTGTTACCTTGTCATATGGCTCCAATGGGGCTATGGTGGCCCTTGGCAACTCTTCATGGACTGTGATGCACTCTGTTACCTTGTCATATATCTACAATGGGGCTATGCTGGCCCTTGGCAACTCTCTTCATGGACTGTGATGCACTCTGTTACCTTGTCATATATCTACAATGGGGCTATGCTGGCCCTTGGCAACTCTCTTCATGGACTGTGATGCACTCTGTTACCTTGTCATATATCTACAATGGGGCTATGGTGGCCCTTGGCAACTCTCTTCATGGACTGTGATGCACTCTGTTACCTTGTCATATGGCTCCAATGGGGCTATGGTGGCCCTTGGCAACTCTCTTCATGGACTGTGATGCACTCTGTTACCTTGTCATATATCTACAATGGGGCTATGCTGGCCCTTGGCAACTCTCTTCATGGACTGTGATGCACTCTGTTACCTTGTCATATATCTACAATGGGGCTATGCTGGCCCTTGGCAACTCTCTTCATGGACTGTGATGCACTCTGTTACCTTGTCATATATCTACAATGGGGCTATGGTGGCCCTTGGCAACTCTCTTCATGGACTGTGATGCACTCTGTTACCTTGTCATATATCTACAATGGGGCTATGCTGGCCCTTGGCAACTCTCTTCATGGACTGTGATGCACTCTGTTACCTTGTCATATGGCTCCAATGGGGCTATGGTGGCCCTTGGCAACTCTCTTCATGGACTGTGATGCACTCTGTTACCTTGTCATATATCTACAATGGGGCTATGCTGGCCCTTGGCAACTCTCTTCATGGACTGTGATGCACTCTGTTACCTTGTCATATGGCTCCAATTTTCCTGATCTTTACCATATTATTTATAAACGTTGTTGTTTTCTGACATACTAATAAAAGACATGTCATTGCACGATTCTTTGTCCTCCTTATTCATGTCATTGATTGAAATCTCTATTTTATCTGGTTGATCCTTAAAGGGACCTACCCAAAATAATGTTGTTTCCTGAATCATATATGTAATACAATTGTAAATGACTTTAAGATTAACATCTCCAATGTAATTTTTATTTTTGTGTTTATATTTTTTTCTAAAAGCTTTATCATTGCATGATTATGATTAGCATAGTAATTGTTTTATATATGTATATAAAGATTGTTATATATGTATATTTCAAATTTCACATCCATGTGTGTATTTATAAACTCTGCATGAATTGATGCACCTTTAACAAATGATCTGAGGATTGATACAATGCTATAATCCCTGTAAAGTGTTCATTTTCTTGAAATAGTATTGTCTCTGTGTATCCTCTTTTTATAAATAAAAATCATGTCCCTTTAAGTGATGGTGAGCACAATTGTTAATGAATGTATTTCCATTTCTAAAGCGTTTTTGTCCTTTTTACATGAACAAGGACATATCATCTTAATAATAAACAATCTTATTGTAATGTTGACAGCACATGTATTTCATTTTCTATTCTATCTTATTGTAAAAGTGTAACCAAATCAATCTCTGTGTGTAATGCACATATTTTAGATGAGGAATATGTTTTTAAAAATATTGTTAAAAAATACTTCTCCTCCCATATATGGCTATAGGTAGTCTGACCATATTTCAACTTGAATAAATAACCCGTTTGATCAATACATGTGTCATTATTGTTATTCCAAAACAATCTAAACATATCTTAAAACATCAATGGCATATGTATTTCTCATGTGTATCTTTTAAATGTTAAAGATATACACCATAGCTATAGTTAAAGGGACAGTCAAGTCCGAAAAGATGATTCATGATTTCGTGACATTCCTAGATAGCAATCTAGACACATACTAGTTTCAAAAATATAAATACGTTTCTTAGTGATATGCCAAGCTGTCAACTGAGTCCTTGTATTGGCTGCGGTTTTTCAGCGATTGCGGATGCGCCATGTTGCTTAAGACGTCACCTGGCAGGCTGTCCAATGATTCCTTGTATTGACTGACATTTTTACGCGATCAAGGATGCACCTTTTATTGGATGGCGTTTTTACGCGATCAAGGATGCGCCTTTTTTTTTTTTGCGTTCTTACGTGATCAGGAATGTGCCTTTTATTGGATTGCGTTCTTACGTGATCAAGGAAGCGCCATATTAATTAAGACGTCACATGCAAAGGTAAAAAAACGTCTGATTGTATTACGTAGTCCCGCAATATTTGTTTGTGCACGTTAAACACGTTTGTGAATGAAGCCAAGTTTAAAAACATTGCGAATATGGATTGTTTGCATCATGTTACATTGTTGACCCATAGCTGATAAAGACCACCACATTCTCTTTTGCTGGATGTCTGGTTGAATAAACGAACAAAAGCAAAATGTTTTCATGCATAAGATATTTTGAGGCAAGTGCAAATCTCTATAGTCCATGTTGTTTAATATGTTGGTCAACAATATGTTCCTTTTTCTTAAAAATGACTGTTGTGTTTAATGTTAAAGATATCTAATTCATAAATATGCGCTATTGTGTTAGAATAAAGTAATCAATATGCATTTATCTTTATCATATGCTAAATATATGATGCCGACTTCTTCTAAATGTAATTTCGTCGTATAGTTTATTAAAGGTTAATTAGACACTCACATTATAAATCAAAACTTTTTATTTGGTCTCTAATTAGATAGTCCATTGTTTAACAAATACACGTTTCATTTTGCTTCTGTTCAAAGAAAATGTAAGTAATTTTCAGACTCCTCGCCAAGCCTCTGAGTTTCATGTGAGTACCATCTCCAGCTTTCTCCTGTTTGTGTAAAGGGCCTTTTCATATGTTAATGATGGGGTATTGTCTTGTTTTACGGTTGTAATGGGGGTTCAGCTATATTTTCAATAGAGCTAACCCGATTTTCTTTGAAAGTGTTTAAAGCTTTGTAATATTGATATCAGTATATGTTAATCTTGTTGTTTCTAGTAGTGTCTATTACATACAGTTATGTTAAAAATATAGTACACTGTCCCTTTAATGCAAATGTTTATTTTTGTATCATGTATGAGTTCCACATTGGTTAATCTCCAAATATATTATTGTTAGCATATTTTCACCCCCCACTCCTAAAAGGACTTTAAACCATATTCATTGTTAAAACAAATGTCTTTCTAAAAATAAATTAACACAATAATGTCTCTTTAAGAAAATAGACTTTATTTAACACGTCAATATAAATCTGATTTCCATATTTATTGTTTGAACAAGTACATGTAGATATACCAACAATCTGCAAATATATGTTAGCATATGTAATTTTGTTAAAGGGACAGTTTAGAAAACAAATCATGTTTTGCATTATTATAAAAGTCAATTTTGTAATATCAATGATATCAAAGGTTTCTCACCAATTAATCATTTGTCTGTGTTTATTTTAATTTGCTAGCTAAACCTATGAGGTTCGTGTGCTCATTTGTTAGAGCTTGAAGAGTGCATGTAATCATTATGCAATTTGACCACTAGAGGGCATTTGGATAGCATTTGTATATATAAAACCTTGTGCTCATACAGCATATTATTTACCATGTATTGATCATTGATATCTAAAATGTTGTTATGCCAGAACAACAAATAAGTGGTCATTTTTCATAGTCATAGATACAAGGGTAAGCACATAAGTCACACGTATTTCTCCATGTTTTGTTGTTTCCAACTTGATAATGCGTAATACAGTGTTTTCTTTGTAATCAATAATTTTATGACTGTCCCTTTAAGCTGTGTTATTGGCATTCAAACAGTAATATGCCATCATGGATAATTGTAATGGTAATTTTGTTTGCGATTCGGGAAACAGTTTGGACATCACATCACAGAAACCAATCAATATCATGAACAAGGATAGGTATGTGATGATGTGGTTTTCACACACTTATAACCCACACTCTGCAAACAATCTGCCTCCATGGACCTGGTCCCATAGAAGTAGATTATATACAGAGTGTGGTCCACAAGTGTATGAAAACCACATCATCACATACCTATCCATTACACATTAAATAAAAAAAAACATTAAACATGAAAACAAATACTTACTTCCTCTTCCTTCCCCTCTTCCCACGGGGCTGAGGCTCTGGGAGGGGCAACTGCCGACTCCGAAGAGTTCTCCTTGGAGATGTTGTGGGAAGAGTGGAAGGAAGAGTACTGGGACGACCAAGGTGAGGAGGAGGAGATGGCTGAGGAGGAGGAGATAGCCCGGCAGGAGGAGATGGCCCGGCAGGAGGAGATGGCCCGGCAGGAGGAGATGGCCCGGCAGGAGAGGATGGCCCAGCAGGAGAGGATGGCCCAGCAGCAGGAGGCCCAGCAGCAGGAGGCCCAGCAGCAGGAGGCGGACCAGGAGGCAGACCAGCATGCGCCTCCCGGAAAAAAATTAAACATCTCTTGGTGTAGATTAAAGGTTCTGATTTGCCCTTCTTCTATTCTAGTAAGTATGTTTATTATTTGGTTTTGGCCTTCAATTATTTTGTTTTGTCCTTCAAGAATTCGAGTTCGGCCTTCGATATTTTGTATCCGGGAGTTACGCATCTGGTCTATGTAGTCTAGTAGAACCCGCACCTCCGCTATTTCCTCTTGTTGTGCTTGGCAGGGTACCCGTGCACGGCAGGGTGCGGGTCCTTGAGGGGCCTCTGGTTCCGCGGCCTCCTCCTCTGCTTCCGGGGCCTCTTCATCTGCTTCCGTGCCCTCTTCGTCACGGGGGGCCTCTTCCCTCCGAAGTGGAAATTCCTCCCCACCACTCTCATCCCGGGGAGAAGGAGGAGGCTGTATTTGTTGTGCTGCCTCCTCCCCAGACTCTGTATATTTGAAAAATAAAAAAATGTATATATTAGCATATTTCCAAATCAAGCTTTAAATGACTTAGCTTACGATACAATTACAAATGCAGAATCATTAATCCACTTTGAAATCTAACAATCAATACGATTTCCGCATTTTCTAAACCGTGTTTGTGATATCTCTGGTCAATCTGAATGTTTTAGCGTTTGTTTTCAGTCTGTTTAAATGCACACCTAACCTATAGCCTAGATACTGATGTAACCGCAAAGTAATTGTGAATGCGTGTAAAGAACGTTATAGCATTAATCTGATCCTTAAAGGGACATGAAACCCAATGTTTTATCTTTTATGATTTAGAAGCATACATTTATAATCAACTTTCTAATGTACTTTTCTTATCTAATTAGCTTCATTCTCTGGATATTCTTTGCTGAAAAGCATATCTAAATATGCTTAGAAGATGCTGATTGTTAGCTGAATATAGCTGCCTCCTGTGATTGTTTCACCGTGTGCATGGCTATTTCTTCATTAAAATATATCTCAAGAATGATTCAAATTAGGTAATATAAGTACATTTGAATGTTTTGTCATAATTGCTGAAATTGTGAGAGGGATCTAAAAAAACAAAGAGGGTAAGGAGTATTTAAATAAACCAAAAGAAGAAGAAGACTAAAAGGAGGATATGTAAACTAAATGTAACTAGGGGATGGGTATGGGGGATGGGATAAGAGTAAATGGGATGAAAGGGAATGGGACTACAGGGAATGGGGTATGGAGTGTAGTATGAGGGGGTATGGGGTATGGAGTGTATGTAGTGTTATTGATAAGTGTATGTATGTATTGAATGTGTTTGCGTGTAAATGTGTTAAGTGTACAGAAAAATCACTCGCTCGCTAACTCACACTACTACTAATTCTCACTAACTCACACTACTACTAATTCTCACTAACTCCCACTCCCACTAACTCTCAATAACTCACACTACCACTAACTCATGCTCCCACTAACTGACTCTCTCACACTACCACTAACAACTCCCACTACCACTAACTCACTCACGCTCCCACTAACTGACTCTCTCCCACTCCCACTAACTCCCACTCCCACTAACTCACTCACGATAACACTAACAACTGACTCTCTCACACTAACACTAACTCACTCACAATAATGCACAAACTCTCTAATCTTAAACCTCCAATCTCCAAAGACCCACCAGCAACACAGTCAAAGAAGCCATGCTTGTGTGGTGCTTATATACCCTGTGTAAATGTTTAATGATGTACCAATTTCCGTTGTAAATTGTGTTCAGGTGTGCTTTATTAGCAATTAATATTAGTGCAATGTGTATTAGTTGTGTGAATTTGCGCATGCTCATTTGGAGTTAGTATTTGTGGAATGTGTAGAATGCGATGATGTCATAGTGGTCGTTTTCTATAACATTGTCCAATAGTATTATGTTTAAATTTGAATTTGCGACGGTGTGTTATTAGTGAAGTGTTGTATATGTATGTTTGTCCTAATATATAGTGATATTGAATGTGATTATTTTGCTAGTGTATGTATATATTTTTTTTTCATTGTTGTTATTTTGCGTATTTCCGCATATTAAAGTATATGCGTATTCCCTGTATTAAATTTTATTACAAATCCCCCCGCTTGTGAATGTGTAATGCTTGTGTGCTTTGTTTAGTGATTGTTGTTATGACATTTGCGGCGTGTTATTGTTGTGCATGATGTGGCATGCGTCATATGACCGAGCTGTGCGTATTTCTCGCGAGATCGAGTGTTAGGTGAAAAAAGCGTTTTTTTTTTTTGCTTTTCCATTGATCTCTATGGGAGACTGTCTAACGCGGGCAGGATTCCGCGTGTGAAATACATGTGTTAGGAGTATCGTTAGAAGGTTTGGTTTGGACTCTAAATACCGGAGTCAAACAATGCCGAGCGTTAGCAACCCATCTACCGCCAAACTCCAAATCTAGCCGTTAGTTTTTAAACCCTGTGAAGGGGACATAAAACTGCTGGTCCAAGCAGAAAGTGCTGGTGATCTAATCAGCAGCGGAAATTGCAAGACCCAGCTGTGTGACCAGTCCCATTTTTAGTGGTGGGCGAACCAGACAGCTACATAGCTACCGCACGCAGGACGACTTTTTTCCCACTAGCCCTGGCTTTAAGTACCCATGCCACAGGGCACCTGTGGCACACTAAAACATTATTCTGGTCCGAAATGTGTGTCTGGGATACCACTATACACTGCCCTCCACTCAGTTTTAATGCTGTCACATTACTCAGCTGACAACATTTGTTCTATGCAGGATTTGGAAACTATAGTCAACTATTTCAAACTGTGGTTGCTAGGGCTAGATTCGGCTGCGAAGCAGTGGAGCACAATTTGCTGGATAAAAGAAAAGCTTGTGGGATAATGTATATAAACAAACAAAAGAAGAGTTTTAATTTAGTAGTATGTCTATACATTTAATTTAAAGGAACAATTTGAAAGGAACTCAGGAAAGTCCTTGTGCACAGGGATGAGGAGAGAAGGGGAGATTAAGAGGTGCACACAAGGATAAGAACTATAGGATGTAAATGCTGTTAAAGTTGATGTGTATATAACCAGTTTAATTGCTTCAGTAACTGCTGTTTATGTATATACTGTATATATATATATATATATATATATATATATGTGTGTGTGTGTTGCGGGTAAAGTTCGAATATATATATATATATATATATATATATATAAACACACAAAGAAAGTCCAGCACTCACAAGCTCTCATCTAAGATTAAAAGCAAAAATGGAAGGTTTAGTTACCGCATTTGGCCAAATGGGATAAGCCCAAGTACAACGTCAAGGTCCCTTCCAAAAACCTGGGACCCTAAAACAGCCACACAATGCAAGCTCTCAATCCAAAAAACTGGGAACAAGTGAAAGGTTCAAAGGCTTATGTAATCACCCCAGAAATATACAAAACATGGAAGGGGGCTGCACAGACCGAACCGGGTACACATCCCATGACCCTGCAACATGCTCAGTCTGGGTGCTCACTGGCACTCACAGGAAGCTGTGCTGTCCCCAGAGCCACAGGCAGTTAACCGCAGACAGGTCTGGGTGCAAGAACCATAGGGAAAATAACAAAACAAATTAATACAACACACAGAGAAAGTCCAGCACTCACTTACAAGCTCTCAGCTAAGATTAAAAGCAAACATGGAAGGGTTAGTTAGCGCATTTGGCCAAATAGGACAAGCCCAGGTACCACGTCAAGGTCCCTTCCAAAAACCTGGGACCCTAAAACAGCCTACAACATGCGGTAACTAACCCTTCCATTTTTGCTTTTAATCTTAGCTGAGAGCTTGTAAGTGAGTGCTGGACTTTCTCTGTGTGTTGCATTAATTTGTTTTGTAAGGCCCCTCCCTAAGTCAGGTCACCAATCCTTGGAGACCGTGTGCAAAAAACATGGGGCTAAACCATCTGGGTAGCCCAAAGGAAAAGTAATGTGTAACATGATAATGTGCAACATAATAATATGTGTCAATATAAAAACATCTAGCATGATAATAGAGACAAGTGCATAAAAGTACAATTAATCAAACTAATCCCACCGTGCTCCTAATCCCCAACCAGTACACGCCCCGGGTTCAAGAACTTTATGGAATAATCCATCTGCACTATTCGTGATTCAATTGGATCATAAGCAACACCGCCCACCCTGTAGACTGTGTACTGTCAAAACATTGTCATGGCAACAACAGTAATCACTACGGGAGTGTAGCCATCGATCTCAAGGAGGTAATCAATAGACACTCTCAGTTCCTGTAAACCGCACACATCAAAGTCGCCCGTCATACTACCAGTGATAACGCCTGGCTTACATCTAGGTATATAGCCTGTATACCATATAGTGTATCAAACTGCCTCTCCTGTAGGCTGGCAATTGTATAAAGTTAGTACACCCGGGGGCATGTCGGCCCTGACAAGTCAGGAACTCAAATAAAACAGTGTCAAATAAAGCAGTGTCAAAACATTACGATGGAAACCACTCCCATGAATCCTCATAGGAGCACCAGGGTCACAGCCCCCACCGCTATAGGTTGGGAGCGCCTGATGTCTAAATAATATCAATAACAACATATCGCACCCCCATCTTGCCTCGTATCAGGAAACAATCAAATATACACAAAGCCAACTCATAATCACTTAGTGCCTGGGAAATGAGGTAAAACCCTAACAGAGACAAGGGATCCGGATAGATACTCCATCAAGCCTATAGTATAAAGATGACAGTCAAACGAGTCTTAGTTGCTACCGATTATGATATGTAGAAAACTATAATACCACTATACTAAAAACAAAGAGCTGGGTGATCACAGCTAGAGAAAAAGGGGGGGGGGGGCTTAGATATGTGCACCAGAAAAGATGCGTCTCCCAAATCATCACGAACCAGTCATATCCAGGGGTATACACATAGCAGTACCATAAACTAATCGAAAGACATTTGATACCTATTCCGAAACATTGAAATAAAACACCAACTAGTGTTATAAAAATAACGTAATCCTAAAATAAAAAATATTAGCCTACATCCTAAGTGTAATAAGATATTATACCCCTCCAACTCAGAGGGTATAAATATACAAAGAATCAGTCTGAAGTCAGCAGACTGCCTAATCTTCCTGGTACTAGCCAAAGAGAGACCAAACATTCAACCTCTAACCACACATACAATACATCACTCTAAAACAACTTTTCTCATAAACACCTGAACCAATGTGAAAATTGTGTATATTGGACCCCTATAAGAAACCCCTAACCTTTCTGATAACTACCCTGGCCAGAGATAACCCTTCTCTCTCAGCCTCAAAGAGGGAATGCACCTTCTATATCATACTCCACAATCACACTAGCGTGAATCCAAAATTGCTACATATGTCCAAATACTAAAAAATGGACCACTCTGTATATAGCCCTGAAGAATGTGACCTCAACCACCTCTAACTCGGCATACAGTAGTTATAAACTAAACCTCTATAGACTGCCACTGGCCTCCCATAGAAAAAACCCTATCCAGAGCCAGGAACCCTTCACGTATCCGGCATGAGATCAGGGACGTGGGATCAAGAGCACCATGTGAAAAACAGTGGAAATATGACCAAACAGGACATACAAACAGACAAACTGGACACAATACAATAAATAAAAAGAGAAAAAGATCTCATACTTAAAAACAAATATCAATTATCCAAACAAAGCATTTATATACTGGGTTCTACAGTTGTTGCACAATATCATGTTACACATTACTTTTCCTTTGGGCTACCCAGATGGTTTAGCCCCATGTTTTTTGCACACAGTCTCCAAGGATTGGTGACCTAACTTAGGGAGGGGCCTACAGGCCTATTTAAATTTGTTCATTTGCACACTTTGGTTGTCAGAAGAAGGGATGTTTGAGGTCCTGAAACGACACAAATAAAAGTTTTACATTTGATGTCTAAAGTCCAGTGAGTGCTTTGTTTTGCTTTTTTGATATATATATATATATATATATATATATATATATATACATGCAAAGCCAAAAATGTATTGCTCCCAATGTGTGTGATTATCTGTGCAGGTTTGCGTATGTGTGTATATGTATATGATTGTGTGTTTTAAAGACTTATTAAATAACTGGGCAGGAGGTCAAGTACAATACATGGCCACAAAGTGGAAGGATGACCTTTATACTTAAACAGGATTGCTAACAGAGGTGACCACAAATATCAACGGCGGTGGACTTTATCTTTTATTACCTATTCCTAACTTTACTTTTTTTTTAACCTTATGTATTATTATTATTATTATTATCGGTTATTTGTAGAGCGCCAACAGATTCCGCAGCGTATGTATGTATCAAATTGTATATTTAGCTATAATCAGTTATTTCATTTATGTCTTGTGCTTCACCACCTTTTATGCCGCAAGTACCTATGGTATTACTTTTACTACCAGTACACATGGGGGGGTGCCTTTGATTAAACTAGCCTTGTGGTAGCAGCATGGATAAATATGCCACTGGTTGCCCTTTCCAATATTTTGTGGGGATCACATTTTAATTTAACCCTGAGAAATAGAATCTCTAGAAACTGCCCTGTGTGTGGGGATTTTAACACAAGGAGTTGCTGTGTCACAAGTGCTAAAATTGAATGAATTAGAGTTCTTCAAATTACAGGTTGGGACCCATTACTACGTTGCAACACATATGTGTGTGGTATGAGTGTATGTGTGTTGCAGAGATTTGGACTTGGGTCGCATGACTTGGACTCAAGTCACA
The DNA here is from genome assembly GCF_027579735.1 of Bombina bombina. NCBI lineage: Eukaryota > Metazoa > Chordata > Amphibia > Anura > Bombinatoridae > Bombina > Bombina bombina. Next base: position 158,151,765 of record NC_069499.1, read on the forward strand.
AATTTGATGACTTGTAACTCGACTTGACATAATCAAGGAAGGCTTGTGACTTTACTTAGACAGCAATCACTCGAGACTTGACTTGGACTTGAGCCCTATGACTTGCCAAGTCTTTATACATTATTCAAATGGTCAGAGTTGTGACCTAAGATGGTCCCTGGAGAATGAAAAACATGATGCGGACCAACTTGATGATCCACAGCTCTGGAATGACTAAAGCCAAGAGGAGCAGCAATCCCTGGATGCTGCTATGGCAAGTAAACAACGGCTTTAGGGTTTCACCCATGCTCTTCAACTTGTAGTGTGGAGTGGCTTGAAAGAAACAAATGTGATGTTGTGGGCTCTCTCAAAATTATCCAAAATCATTGCTTCAAAAAAGTGCAAGATTCAAAGACATTTTTCAGTCTGAATTTGGAGAAAGAAACATTCCAGCTGCTGTTAATACAAGATGGAACTCAACACCGAGACAGGTACGGGCAGTAATTGAATGCAATCATAAAAAGGTCTGTTGTGTTCTGGGAAAATCTGGACACAAGGAACTGGTGTTCACATCAAGGGAGTGGCATCAATTGAAGGAGTTGGTGGACATCCTGAAGCCATTTGCAGAGGCAACAGATTTGACCCAGGGGGAGTAAATGGTGACAAACAGCTCTGTTGTTCCATCTGTTCTTGCTCTGAATCACCACTTAAAGAAGCTGAAGTCTCAGGTCTGATTCTTAACTAGCCTGGTCAGAAGTCTGCAGTCATCCCTGATTAAAAGATTCCTTGGAATCTTTGCCAATGTGAAAATGGCAAGCACAAAAGATGAAACCACTGCACCTTTTTCAGACCCAATCTACCTTAAAGGGACAATAAAGTCAAAACTAAACATTCATGATTCAGATAGGGCATGCAATTTTAAACAACTTTCCAATTTACTTTTATCATCAAATTTGCTTTGTTCCCTTGGTGGTATTTTTGAAAAGCTAAACCTAGCTAGGCTCAAACTGATTTCTAAACCTTTGAAAACCGCCCCTTAGCTCAGAGCATTTTGAAAGTTTTTCACAGTTAGACAGTGTTAGTTCATGTGTGTCATATACAGGGAGTGCAGAATTATTAGGCAAATGAGTATTTTGACCACATCATCCTCTTTATGCATGTTGTCTTACTCCAAGCTGTATAGGCTCGAAAGCCTACTACCAATTAAGCATATTAGGTGATGTGCATCTCTGTAATGAGAAGGGGTGTGTTCTAATGACATCAACACCCTATATCAGGTGTGCATAATTATTAGGCAACTTCCTTTCCTTTGGCAAAATGGGTCAAAAGAAGGACTTGACAGGCTCAGAAAAGTCAAAAATAGTGAGATATATTGCAGAGGGATACAGCACTCTTAAAGTTGCAAAGCTTCTGAAGCGTGATCATCGAACAATCAAGCGTTTCATTCAAAATAGACAACAGGGTCGCAAGAAGCGTGTGGAAAAACCAAGGCGCAAAATAACTGCCCATGAACTGAGAAAAGTCAAGCGTGCAGCTGCCAAGATGCCACTTGCCACCAGTTTGGCCATATTTCAGAGCTGCAACATCACTGGAGTGCCCAAAAGCACAAGGTGTGCAATACTCAGAGACATGGCCAAGGTAAGAAAGGCTGAAAGACGACCACCTCTGAACAAGACACACAAGCTGAAATGTCAAGACTGGGCCAAGAAATATCTCAAGACTGATTTTTCTAAGGTTTTATGGACTGATGAAATGAGAGTGAGTCTTGATGGGCCAGATGGATGGGCCCGTGGCTGGATTGGTAAAGCGCAGAGAGCTCCAGTCCGACTCAGACGCCAGCAAGGTGGAGGTGGAGTACTGGTTTGGGCTGGTATCATCAAAGATGAGCTTGTGGGGCCTTTTCGGGTTGAGGATGGAGTCAAGCTCAACTCCCAGTCCTACTGACAGTTTCTGGAAGACACCTTCTTCAAGCAGTGGTACAGGAAGAAGTCTGCATCCTTCAAGAAAAACATGATTTTCATGCAGGACAATGCTCCATCACACGCGTCCAAGTACTCCACAGCGTGGCTGGCAAGAAAGGGTATAAAAGAAGAAAATCTAATGACATGGCCTCCTTGTTCACCTGATCTGAACCCCATTGAGAACCTGTGGTCCATCATCAAATGTGAGATTTACAAGGAGGGAAAACAGTGCACCTCTCTGAACAGTGTCTGGGAGGCTGTGGTTGCTGCTGCACGCAATGTTGATGGTGAACAGATCAAAACACTGACAGAATCCATGAATGGCAGGCTTTTGAGTGTCCTTGCAAAGAAAGGTGGCTATATTGGTCACTGATTTGTTTTTGTTTTGTTTTTGAATGTCAGAAATGTATATTTGTGAATGTTGAGATGTTATATTGGTTTCACTGGTAAAAATAAATACTTGAAATGGGTATATATTTGTTTTTTGTTAAGTTGCCTAATAATTATGCACAGTAATAGTCACCTGCACACACAGATATCCCCCTAAAATAGCTATAACTAAAAACAAACTAAAAACTACTTCCAAAACTATTCAGCTTTGATATTAATGAGTTTTTTGGGTTCATTGAGAACATGGTTGTTGTTCAATAATAAAATTATTCCTCAAAAATACAACTTGCCTAATAATTCTGCCCTCCCTGTAGATAACATTGTGCTCACTCCCGTGAAGTTATTTAGGAGTCTTCACTGATTGACTACACTGCATGTCTGTCAAAGCCACTTAGATAAGGAGGCTGTCTGCAGAGGTTTAGATACAAGGTAATCACAGAGGTAAAAAGTATCACCTAGATTACAAGTTTTGCGTTAACAGAGGTGCGGTGCTAACGAGCAGTTTTCCCTCACCACTCACCTACAGACAGCGCTGGTATTACGGGTTTTTAGAAACCCGGCGTTAGCTGCAGAAAAGTGAGCGGAGAGCAAAATTTTGCTCCACATCTCCCCTCAATACCAGCGCTGCTTACGGTAGCGGTGAGCTGGCAAAACGTGCTTGTGCACGATTTCCCCATAGGAATCAATGGGGGAGAGCCGGCCGAAAAAAAAACTAACACCTGCAAAAAAGCAGCGTTCAGCTCCTAACGCAGCCCCATTGATTCCTATGGGGAAATACATTTCTACACCTAACACCCTAAATGAACCCCGAGTCTAAACACTGCTAATCTTACACTTATTAACCCCTAATCCGCCACCTCCGACATCGCCGACACCTGCATTATATTATTAACCTCTGATCTGCCGCTCCAGACACCGCCGCCACCTACATTATACTTATTAACCCCAAATCTGCTGCCCCCAACGTCGCCACCACTATATTAAATTATTAACCCCTAAACCTAAGTCTAACCCAAAACCTAACCCCCTAACTTAAATATAATTTAAATATATCTAATTAAATATTACTATCATTAACTAAATAATTCCTATTTAAAACTAAATACTTACCTATAAAATAAACCATAAGATAGCTACAATATAACTAATAGTTACATTGTATATATCTTACGGTTTATTTTTATTTTACAGGCAAGTTTGTATTTATTTTAACTAGGTAGAATAGTTATTAAATAGTTATTAACTATTTAATAGCTACCTAGTTAAAATAAATTCAAATTTACTTGTAAAATAAATCCTAACCTAAGTTACAATTACACCTAACACTACACTATACTTACATTGATTACCTACACTAAATACAATTAAATACAATTTAAAAAAATTATCTAAAGTACGAAAAAAACCCAAACACTAAATTACAGAAAATAATAAAATAATTACAAGTTTTTTAAACTAATTACACCTAATCTAATCCCCCTAAAAAAATAAAAAAGCCCCCCAAAATAATAAAAAGCCCTACCCTATACTAAATTACAAATAGCCCTTAAAAGGGCCTTTTGCGGGGCATTGCCCCAAAGTAATCAGCTCTTTTACCTGAAAATAAAGTACAATACACCCCCAACAATTAAACCCACCACCCACACACCCAACCCTACTCTAAAACCCACCCAATACCCCCTTAATAAAACTTAACACTAACCCCTTGAAGATCACCCTACCTTGAGAAGTCTTCACCCAACCGGGCCGAAGTCCTCAATGAAGCCGGGCGAAGTGGTCCTCCAGACGGGCAGAATTCTTCATCCAAGCCGGGAAGAAGAGGTGCTCCAGACGGGCAGAAGTCTTCATCCAGGCGGCATCTTCTATCTTCATCCATCCGGCGCGGAGCGACTCCATCTTCAAGACATCCGTCGTGGAGCATCCTCTTCAAATGAAGTCCAACTGAAGAATGAAGGTTCCTTTAAATGACGTTATCCAAGATGGCGTCCCTTGAATTCCGATTGGCTGATAGAATTCTATCAGCCAAACGGAATTAAGGTAGAGAAAATCTTATTGGATGATGCAATCAGCCAATAGAATGCGAGCTCAATCCAATTGGCTGATTGCATCAGCCAATAGGATTTTTTCTACCTTAATTCCGATTAGCTGATAGAATTCTATCAGCCAATCGGAATTCAAGGGACGCCATCTTGGATGACGTCATTTAAAGGAACCTTCATTCTTCAATTGGACTTCGTTTGAAGAGGATGCTCTGCGTCAGATGTCTTGAAGATGGAGCCGCTCCACGCCGGATGGATGAAGATAGAAGATGTCGCCTGGATGAAGACTTCTGCCCGTCTAGAGGACCTCTTCTTCCCGGCTTGGATGAAGACTTCTGCTTGTCTGGAGGACCACTTCGCCCAGCTTCATTGAGGACTTTGGAACGGTTGGGTGAAGACTTCTCAAGGTAGGGTGATCTTCAAGGGGTTAGTGTTAGGTTTTATTAAGGGGGTATTGGGTGGGTTTTAGAGTAGGGTTGGGTGTGTGGGTGGTAGGTTTTAATGTTGGGGGGGTATTGTACTTTTTTCAGGTAAAAGAGCTGATTACTTTGGGGCAATGCCCCACAAAAGGCCCTTTTAAGGGCTATTTGTAATTTAGTATAGGGTAGGGCTTTTTATTATTTTGGGATGCTTTTTTATTTTATTAGGGGGATTAGATTAGGTGTAATTAGTTTAAAAAACTTGTAATTATTTTATTATTTTCTGTCATTTAGTGTTTGTTTTTTTCGTTCTTTAGATAATTTTTTTAAATTGTATTTAATTGTATTTAGTTTAGGTAATTAGTTTAATTATAGTGTAGGGTTAGGTGTAATTGTAACTTAGGTTAGGATTTATTTTACAGGTAAATTTGTCTTTATTTTAAATAGTTTAATTTATTTAATAACTATTCTACCTTGTTAAAATAAATAGAAAGTTGCCTGTAAAATAAAAATAAACCCTAAGCTAGATACAATGTAACTATTAGTTATATTGTAGCTATCTTATGTTTTATTTTATAGGTAAGTATTTAATTTTAAATAGGAATAATTTAGCTAATTATAGTAATTTTATTTATATTTATTTAAATTATATTTGTTAGGGGGTGTTAGGGTTAGACTTAGGTTTAGGGGTTAATAACTTTAATATAGTTGCGGCGACGTTGGGGATGGCAGATTAGGGGTTAATAAATGTAGGTAGGTGTCGGCGATGTTAGGGACGGCAGATTAGGGGCTAATAAAATTTAAGTAGTGTTTGCGATGTGGGAGGGCGGCGGTTTAGGGGTTAATATAATTTTTATAGTGGCGGCGATGTCCGGTTTGGCAGATTAGGGGGTTAAAAAATATTTTTTAGTGTTTGCGATGTGGGGGGGGCCTCGGTTTAGGTGTTAATAGGTAGTTTATGGGTGTTAGTGTACTTTTTAGCACTTTAGTTAAGAGTTTTATACTACGGCGTCAGCCCATAAAACTCTTAACTAGACTCGTAATCTAGCCGTATATATAAATATAAGTGTGTTGGTTATGCAAAAACGGGTAATGGGTAATAAAGGGATTATCTATCTTTTTAAATAAGAAAAATGTTGGTGTAGACTGTCCCTTTAAAGCAGCTGTCTTGGATCAAGCTTTTTCATTGCAGTGGGTACAGCATCACATGCGTTTTATACATGAAGTCAAGGAAGTGGCTGCACAAAAAGTGAAGGATAATTATTATCATGCTTTAAAGGGATATTAAACCTATTTTTTTATTCATGATTCAAATAATGCATGCAATTTTAAATAACTTTCTTACTTACTCATATTTATTTTTTTCTTTGTTCTCTTGGTTCTCAGTGTATTCATTTTAAAATTAGGAATGTAAACTTTGGAGCTAGCCCATTTTTGGTTCAGCACCTGGGTAGCGCTTGATGATTAGTGGCTTATGTATAGCTAGCCACCAATCAGCAAGTGGTACTCAGGTGCTGAACCAAAATGGGCTTGCCCCTAAGCTTACATTCCTTCTTTTTAAAAAAAGATACCAAGAGAACAAAGAAATATTGATAATAGGTTTAAATTAGAAAGTTGTTTAAAATTGTATGTTGTACCTGATTCATGAAAGAAAAATGTGGGTTTCATGTCCCTTTAAAGATTTTTCCTGTAATGGCATACTTTAAATGATAGAAATAAAAACAGGTTTTAGTTTAACTAACTGCATCTTTAGTTGTAATAGTATTATTTGTCTGTTAGTTTATTGCAAGATGCTGTTGAGAAGTTACCTGCTGTTTCTTGTTCAACAGCCCGAAGATGAGGTGGGGCTGTTTGCAGTATACCGCAAGAACCAAGAAAGGACGTTGGGACCACTCCAGCATATCAGCTAAGTCATTACCTTGACATATCTGAAGGTCAGTATGCTCTCTTGTTCTGGGCTATGAACATGAAGACTCTTCCAGCACTATTTGAAGTGGCCATCAGGGTCTTTCTTGGCAGTGCCTGCTTCTAGTGCTCCGGTGGAGCATGTTTTCTGCCATGGAGGCATCCTACTATGGCCCCATTGTGCACAAACGTTTGATACAGACTTCTGGCCAATTTAATCTTTTGCAAGTGCAATGCCTAAGAGGGTTCAAAGAAAAGAAACCTCACTCACATTGACTCTCTCAAAGTATGACAGCCAAGCATTTTTCAATTATTTGGGTATTTGGACCTTCCTGATATGAATTAGTATACATTATATACTGTAATTAATACTCCAACTCTATATTATGCAAAGAGTACTAATAACTTTTTGAACACTTGGAGCTTAAATCTGAGGACTTGACCTAGACTTGCCTTTGTTGACATGAGACGACTTGGACTTGCCTGTCTTGATTCAGGACTTGACTTGGACTTGCTTGTCTTTACTTGGGACTTGACTTAGGACTTGCTTGTCTTGATTCGGGACTTGACTTGGGACTTCAATACAAAGACTTGGGACTTACTTGTGACTTGCAAACCAATGACTTGGTCCCACCTCTGGTGTGTTGTATGAGAGTGTATGTTTATTGTATGAGTGTGTGTGTATGTTGTATGAGTGTGTGTGGTGTATGAGAGTGTGTGGTGTGTGTGTTGTATGAGAGTGTGCAATGTGTGTGTTGTATGAGAGTGTGTGTGTGTCATTATCTTTTACAACACTTACAAGTTTAACTACAATCAGGAATAAAGTACACACACATTTTAGTCACTTTGCCGAAAATTGCAGCTATCTTGTATAATATTTCAGAAATTTTCAGAACAATCAAGAAAATAGTTTGTGAAGGTATGTGGTATAATTGTGCTGGGTCTTTGGGAAAATAAGTTAGTTTTCCCACTATAAATGACCTTTTAACAAGCTGATTGGACTTTATGGTATGAGTCACCACAGTTGCTGTCAGCAATCAGTATATTTTTGGTTTCTGAAAACAGATTAATGATTGACCCTGGTAATAAAACTGACCCATAGTCAGGGTTGTCACCTTGGCCATGCTTTCCTGGACACTTATGAGTTACACATGCTGTAGGGTTTGCAGAGAAGAACATGCATTGTGCTGTCCATTAGCAATATTACCCATAGTAGTTACAAAAACATGTATGTGTGTAAATATTTAGTGTGCGTACAACAGATATTTGAGATATTTTAGTTATTTATAATCTATCAGCTATAAATAAATCTATCAATGAATCTATTTATCTGCAATCAGGGGTGGAAAAGTATTACTATATTTACCAGTCCATATTTACTAATGTCATGTTAGTGGTTGAATAGAATACTTTATCAGAAACTAATGTATTTGTGACAATTTAATAAAAACGTGTTGTTTTTTTTTGCCAACAAATTATAATTTTCTAGTTCAGTGCGTACCCACTCACACGTCACAAATCACATGCTTCACATAAATTACATTACCTTTACAATCTAAATTATATTTTGTGATGGTCTGAATAAAAGCAATAAAACAAAAGACAGATAAAAAATAATTACTAATTATTGCTACATCATTTTAGTAACTCATTATCCGTATTTTCTCAAGTCTGTTTTATTCTACACAGCAACGAGCGCTATGTAACTCAGGGATTCCTAGCATGGAAAAGTCGCTTTAGAGTCAAGGTGTTCTCGATCGATTCAATCGGCGGTGCGCTGCTCATGCCTAACTGCCTTCTCCTCAGTGTCTCCGTCTTCGATCGGCCGGGGTGGATGTGCTCGGCGCTCGGCTTGCCTCCCTGGCTCCCCGCTCTCCCTGTCTAGGCTTCACTTGCTCGGTTTTCGGCCGGTGACAGCGGCTCCGGCGGAAGGAAGATGGCGGCCGAGGGCATGATCCTCACTAACCACGACCACCAAATTCGCGTCGGTGTGCTTACAGGTAAAGAAGCTTCCCGGTTGCCGGTGTGTGGCCCTCCCGTGTGTGTGAGTGTGCATGTCCCCTGACAGGAGGCGGCTCCCCCTCCCTGACATGACAGCGGCTCAGGGGCTAGAGCCGTCAACCTGGCGCTGCAAGATGGCACCTGGCTGGCACAGACCCGGCGTGCGCTTACAGCAGATGCAAGCCCTGGCACTCAGTGTCAGCACATATACCCGATGCCCAAATTCTGCTACTACCCCCATACCCCAGCATATTACCCTGCATGTCAAATAATGCCCTGTGGACATGGACACCATATTGTACCTCCACCACAATAATGCATTTCCATTATGTTGTATACACTATGTACAGTACTTCTATCTATCTATCTATCTATCTATCTATCTATCTATCGTTTTAGTTAATGTGGTATGCTTGCAGCGTGTGGCTTGTACAGTAAAGGCTAATTTGGTGGGTATTTCATTTGTACCTGATAGGCACTATTGACATCTTATTCTTTACAGAAATGCTAATGCACAAGCTATTTACATTAGTTTGCTTTATGGGTTAGCATGTATAGGCATTTGTGTTTGTATGTTATATGTGCATATAATATGTGCATATCATTTGAACACAAAAAAATAACTAAATGTTTTATTATTTACACACATATGTATATATTATACACACACAGACACATCAGCTTTAATTGTATGTTGGGTACCATTTAAATGTGCCTCATAAATACCGGTATGTTTTGAAAACTGCATGGTTTTTCCCTGTCACCTGAAAAACATATTTATTTTTTTAATGAAAGCTGAGGTGATACTCTGTTAGGTTGCATTCTGCTGAGATTTTTTTTGCCTATATATAGCTCTGTGGCTAGTAATTAAATGGAATCCCTATACCATCCTAATCTACTTTTTCTTGCTTCTTTTTTATCTATATATTTTTTTAGAGATGTGTTTCTTGTAGTTTATAGCCACCATATATCTATGTATAAATCAAAACACCATCCTTCGTTTTTTTTTGTGACATACTTGATTTTTTTTAAATGTTTTCTCTATTTTTAATATAATATTGTATAATGAAAACTACATCATATACAACAATAAAACTGTGTGTGTTGCTGATTCTACCTTTATTAGAGATTGTTTATACACACAAGTGTTAAAACGGAGGTATGCAGGAAAGGGGGAAATCCACCCATGGAGATTAGATAAGGATTGCAGTCATTT
>NC_069499.1:158166674-158201674 GCF_027579735.1 Bombina bombina
ATAACTGAAATAAGGGGGCAGTCTGCAGAGGCTAGATACCATTTATTCATAGAGGTAAAAAGTATATTAATATAACAGTGTTGGTTATGCAAAACTGGGGATTTGGGCAATAAAGGGATTATCTATGTTTCTAAACAATAACAATTCTGGAGTAGACTGTTCCTTTAACCTTTTAACGCTGTTATGCTGTTCTATTCCGTCATATTTACACTGGGCTTTAAAGCCGTTATGACAGAATAGAACGTCATAACAAACGGCTGTCCTGAAGCCTTCTGTGCTTCAAGGACTTGATCGCGGTCTGGAGGGCGTTCCTAGGGTTGTAGGGACGCCCCCCAGATGCGATCCAATAATTGAAATCTCGCGATTGTATGCACGATCGCGTAGTTTCAATTTGTCTACATCGGAACAGGTGTTCCGATGTAGGCACTTTAACCCTGTCACGAAAGGGTTAATTATTTAGTAAACCTCCTATAGTTACTATTGTATACTTTTGCTTATGAATTGCTAAACAATGTTTATTTTGTAGCTCTAAGAATTATTTACCAATGTGTTTAAATCTGTGTTGTGTTTATTAATTCCTTAGAAATGTACTACATGAATGTATTGCATTATGGATAATTACTTAAACAAAGTAAATAGTTTATTATTTTGTAAATATTTTATTTTCTATATTTTTATTAAAGGGATACTAAACCCAAATGTTTCCTTTTCATGATTCAGATAGAGCATGCAATTTTAAGCAGCGTTCTAATTTACTCCTATTATCAATTATCTTCATTTTCTTGCTATCTCTTTTTGAAAAAACAGGAATCTAAGCTAAGGAGCCGGACCATTTTTGTTCAGCACCCTGGATAGCGATTGCTGGTTGGTGGCTACATTTACCCACCAATCATCAAGTGCAACCCAGGTTCTGAACCAAAAATGGGCCGGCTCCTAAGCTTACATTCTTGCTTTTAAAAAATTTGGGTTAAGTATCCCTTTAAGGTTTCAAAAATTATACAAGTCCATCAAACAAAACAAAATTCTATGAAATATACAATATAAGATTACCTGAACCCTACATGAGGACAGGCAGTACTGAATTTAACAGACTAGCAGGCCAATTTACTTTAAAATATGAAACTCTCCATTAAGCTATAATATAGTAATACACAGGACCCCATTTAACAACGGCCAGATGGACAAGGTTCACTTTCGCAAACCTGTCTGCTCAGCATAGCTCACAGCGGGCAGCAGTACGCTTCCTGCATTTAAGCTCGCGCAAGGCCAATCGCATGTGAGCAGTGGCTGTCAAACACCGTGGTTGGACTTGTTCGGGGGTGATTTTTAATTCACTAGCTAACAATGGGCCTACAAGTTGGGAAGCAGCAGTCTGATGACCGCTGCTTCTTAACTATCATCTGCAGGCTCGTTCATGCGATCCTGCAACAAAAGGGCTCCACAGCTGCATATACAGCTTGATAAATGGAACCCACAATATGAAGAGAGATGTATCAAGTAAAAAGAAAGAAAAGGTCCCAGCAGGCCACTTGAAAAAGTTGTAGGTTATAAAATGTCAAGGGATGAGAAATAAACGACCAAAGCCCTCAAACCAAACATATGGTAAAATGGAACTATAAACAAGGCAGAGGGTCCCACAAAACAGATTTAACATAGATGACCAGTAGCTCATATATTGATTAGTCGCGGTAATGACCATTTTCTATTGAAAGAGAGGTTTGCACCTGCTGCTGCCATTCAGAGATTGAAGGGATTGTTGGAGCTCTCCAATTGCGTGGGACCAGTTTACTAGCAAAGTTAAGAGAATTTGCAATAGGCAGTATTTTACCTTATTTTACAGATGTAGCAATCTATTAAGTAGGATAATGGAAGGCTATGGAATTTGGTAACTAAGACAGACTTTTTCTCCAACTTTTTTTTTCTCAATGGGGGCTAAAACTGGGCAAGAACACCTTTTTGTAAAATAAATTGCATTTTCACCACAGTTATGCCAAAAGGCATGTGCAGCATTACAAAATATACCCTTGTATTGTGGTGGGGAGTGAGATACCAGTGCAATAGAATTTTATATTTGGTTTTAAAAATACTAAATATTAAAGTGAAGGTCAAGTCTGGCTTACTCGCTAACAGGTTTAGACTGTGCATGTAAAATAATTTTGATGTTCATTCATCAAAATCTTGACAAATCATCAGAACATTTTAATTTTCACCTTCTAAATCGCCTCCGTTTTACTTCTATTGTCTGCCCGACATCTTGCCGCAATTGATTGACATTTTGTCAGGATATGATGGCCAATCCCTTTTTTTACCGCTGGGGCATTCTGCCCCTTTTTACCGACGTCATTACTAACTTCTGCTCATGCGTGTAATCCCGGCAAGCGTCATCGACTTCATGCTTGTGCATAAGACGCGCATGCGTATTATGTTCTATGATTCTTTTAGAAACATTGAGTCACTCACTCCTATCGATCGCAACAGAAGAAAGGAAGGAAATTATACTGTCTGTTTTAATACTAATAACGGGTAAATGTTATGGCACGCAACAGAATTCTAATTATCACTTTCGCCGACATATGTTATATGAGACTCTTTATTTTAACAAACTTATTGTTTTTACGATCAGATTATATACACCTAATGCAAATTTATTTACTGAACACTAGTTATGTATTAAATAATTTTTTACGCATGCGCGATTGCGGTTAACATACGCATGCGCATTTTCAATCGGCTGTTGTGTACGAGCTTGAAAGTGACGTAGTGAGCTTGTGGGACCGCTCGCTACTTCACTAGTGCCGAAGAAGGAAGTGTACCAGGGGAGAAGTCAATATATGAAACGGAGGTATAATATATATCTCTTTTATTACAAAATGAATAACTTTTTGGAAAAATAAGGTTAGCAACTTTAATACTTATATGATCATGTTGAAATGGGTGCGGTGCATCTGCTTCAAATTGACCTTCACTTTAAAGATTTAGCTCAAGTTAATATATAGTAACTTAGAAGGAGGGGAGAAATTATCTTTAGACCAAAAAGTAATTCACCCATTTACTGGGCACACTCAGACATTTTGGTTATACAATATATTAGGAATCATTTGTTGATTTATGTAATAGATCTAAGCAGGGAGTGCACTAACTGGATTTAGAAAATAAATGAATATTTATTAAATGGTGACGTTTTGGGGTTTGCAGATCCCTTCCTCAGACCAGACCCTCATATAGAGCAACAGTCTTGTGGAACTCTCTGTCTTGCTCCACAAGACTCTCCCCTAGTTTTGAAAGCTTCAAGCGCTCCCTAAAGACTCTACTGTTCAGGGATGCCTACAACCTACACTAACCTTTCTTTATACCAGTTCCTCTCCTCCATTGCTGTCCCCATGAACCCCCTTAGCATGTAAGCCCAAGAGTCCAGCTGTTTGTAGATCACCTTCTTAAGAGCTGACTACAACAATGCGACACTTGGCAGGGCCCTCTACCTGTTTGATCCCTTTAAATATTTTGTTGTACTCCGCATTTGTTTATAGCGATGCGGAATCTGTTGGCGCCCTACAAATAACTATGATAATAATAATAACTGTCCTGGCGGGATAAAAATTGGGTACTGTGGTTTGACAAAACATTTATAAAAAATAATTTAGTGGTTTCGGAGTGAATTAAATAGTGAGCCTGTCATTTGCATAACAATATAACAATATCATTTAGGGTTCTGGTGAAATAATATAGAATTAGAGAACTTTTTTTTATATATAGATAAAATACACTTGTATGAAATAATATACATGTATACTGAAACCAAAATTGATAGATAGAAAATTAAAACACATAGGGACAGTAGAATGGTGGGATAATCTACCATATCCCAGCATTGTATTTTTCTTTTACATGGAGAGTAGTAAATATCAGTGCATGAAAGGTAAACACCCATCTAATGTAACATGAGAGGCCTTAAAGGGACATTAAACATTTTGAGTTGGTAATATAAAATGATAAATCATATATAAAAAAAACTCTGCAGTATACTTTCATTATTTATTTTGTCCCTTTTTCCTGTAATTCCATTCTGAAATTGTGAGCTTTTTAGTTTCTGTTAGAAATGGAAGTGCAGAACCCTGTTATATTCCATACAGCCATTGGCTGCACAGTCTAGTGACCTATTTATAACTGTCCCTAATTGGCCACAGCAGAGAAAGTAGCCTAAGCTACAACATGGCAGCTCCCATGGTTTTATAGACCCTAAAACTTTACACTTATTTTGTCAATATTTAAACAGCTAATGCAACTTTAAAAAAATGCATCTACATGTTATTCTCAGACTAATCTTTTCTTTGAATGCATATTTCTATCTAGCATTTATTTAGTGTTCAATGTCCCTTTAAGAACAACCAAAAAAAAAATTGAAAAATGATGTTATTAACCCTTTAATGACCAAGGACGTACGCCACACGTCCTCAAAAAAAAAATACAGTTAATGACCGAGGATGTGTGGCGTACGTCCTTGGTCTGGAAAGCAGCTGGAAGCGATCCTGCTCGCTTCCAGCTGCTTTCCGGTTATTGCAGTGATGCTTCGATATCGAGGCATCCTGCAATAACCCCCCTTGGCCATCCGATGCAGAGAGAGCCACTCTGTGGCCCTCTCTGCACCGGACATCGGTGGCCGGTATTGTTGGTGGGTGGGAGCAAGTCTGGGAGGCGGGTGGGCGGCCATCGATGTGCTGAGTGGAGGTGAGCGGGATCGGGGGCGGGAGCACGCATGGGAGCGCGCGCGTGCACGTGGGGCGGCGGGCGGGCGCGTGCACGGGGCGGGAGCGTGAGGGGACCGCTACACTACAGAAAAATAAACTGTGAAAAAATAAAAAGTTTTGAAAGCTGTAAATAAACAGCTAAGGGATCTGGAAGGGGTGGGGGGTTGATCTTTGGGGGGGGGGGGAAGCTACACTACAGAAAAGGGCATTTTTTTTAAAAAAAGGCAATTTTTTTTTACTAAACTGGGTACTGGACAGCTGCCAGTACCCAAGATGGCGCCCATTAAGGCAGAGGGGGAGGGTTAGAGAGCTGTTTGGTGGGGGATCAGTGAGGCTGGGAGCTAAGGGGGGATCCTACACAGCAGCATATGTAAATATGCTAAAAAAAACACACCAAAAAAGCCCAAATATAACTTTTATTTTAGTACTGGCAGAGTTTCTGCCAGTACTTAAGATGGCGAGGACAATTGTGGGGTGGGGGAGGGAAGAGAGCTGTTTGGGAGGGATCAGGGGGTCTCATGTTTCAGGTGGGAGGCTGAGCTCTACACTAAAGCTAAAATTAATCCTGCAAGCTCCCTACAAGCTACATAATTAACCCCTTCACTGCTAGCCATAATACACGTGTGAAATGCAGCGGCATTTGGCGGCCTTCTAATTACCAAAAAGCAACGCCAAACCCATATATGTCTGCTATTTCTGAACAAAGGGGATCCCAGAGAAGCATTTACAACCATTTGTGCCATAATTGCACAAGCTGTTTGTAAATGATTTCAGTGAGAAACCTAAAATTGTGAAAAATTTAACGTTTTTTTTAATTTGATCGCATTTGGCGGTGAAATGGTGGCATGAAATATACCAAAATTGGCCTAGATCAATACTTGGGGTTGTCTACTACACTACACTAAAGCTAAAATTATCCCTAAAAGCTCCCTACATGCTCCATAATTAACCCCTTCACTGCTGGGCATAATACACGTGTAGTGCGCAGTGGCATTTAGCAGCCTTCTAATTACTAAAAAGCAACGCCAAAGCCATATATGTCTGCTATTTCTGAACAAAGGGGATCCCAGAGAAGAATTTACAACCATTTAAGCCATAATTGCACAAGCTGTTTGTAAATAATTTCAGTGAGAAACCAAAAGTTTGTGAAAAAATTAGTAAAAAAGTGAACGATTTTTTGTATTTAATCGCATTTGGCGGTGAAATGGTGGCATGAAATATACCAAAATGGGCCTAGATGAATACTTTGGGATGTCTACTAAAAAAAAATATATACATGTCAATGGATATTCAGAGATTCCTGAAAGATCTTAGGCCTAGATTTGGAGTTCGGCGGTAAAAGGGCTGTTAACGCTCCGCGGGCTTTTTTCTGGCCGCACCATAAATTTAACTCTGGTATCGAGAGTTCAAACAAATGCTGCGTTAGGCTCCAAAAAAGGAGCGTAGAGCATTTTTACCGCAAATGCAACTCTCGATACCAGAGTTGCTTACGGACGCGGCCGGCCTCAAAAACGTGCTCGTGCACGATTCCCCCATAGGAAACAATGGGGCTGTTTGAGCTGAAAAAAAACCTAACACCTGCAAAAAAGCAGCGTTCAGCTCCTAACGCAGCCCCATTGTTTCCTATGGGGAAACACTTCCTACGTCTGCACCTAACACTCTAACATGTACCCCGAGTCTAAACACCCCTAACCTTACACTTATTAACCCCTAATCTGCCGCCCCCGCTATCGCTGACCCCTGCATATTTTTTTAAACCCCTAATCTGCCGCTCCGTAAACCGCCGCCACCTACGTTATCCCTATGTACCCCTAATCTGCTGCCCCTAACCCCGCCGACCCCTATATTATATTTATTAACCCCTAACTTGCCCCCCACAACGTCGCCGCCAGCTACTTAAAATAATTAACCCCTAATCTTCCGACCGCAAATCGCCGCCACCTACGTTATCCCTATGTACCCCTAATCTGCTGCTCCTAACATCGCCGACCCCTATATTATATTTATTAACCCCTAATCTGCCCCCCTCAACGTCGCCGACACCTGCCTACACTTATTAACCCCTAATCTGCCGAGCGGACCTGAGCGCTACTATAATAAATGTATTAACCCCTAATCCGCCTCACTAACCCTATCATAAATAGTATTAACCCCTAATCTGCCCTCCCTAACATCGCCGACACCTAACTTCAATTATTAACCCCTAATCTGCCGACCGGAGCTCACCGCTATTCTAATAAATGTATTAACCCCTAAAGCTAAGTCTAACCCTAACACTAACACCCCCCTAAGTTAAATATAATATTTATCTAACGAAATAAATTAACTCTTATTAAATAACTTATTTCTATTTAAAGCTAAATACTTACCTGTAAAATAAACCCTAATATAGCTACAATATAAATTATAATTATATTATAGCTATTTTAGGATTAATATTTATTTTACAGGCAACTTTGTAATTATTTTAACCAGGTACAATAGCTATTAAATAGTTAAGAACTATTTAATAGTTACCTAGTTAAAATAATAACAAATTTACCTGTAAAATAAATCCTAACCTAAGATATAATTAAACCTAACACTACCCTATCAATAAAATAATTAAATAAACTACCTACAATTACCTACAATTAACCTAACACTACACTATCAATAAATTAATTAAACACAATTCCTACAAATAAATACAATTAAATAAACTAGCTAAAGTACAAAAAATAAAAAAGAACTAAGTTACAGAAAATAAAAAAATATTTACAAACATAAGAAAAATATTACAACAATTTTAAACTAATTACACCTACTCTAAGCCCCCTAATAAAATAACAAAGCCCCCCAAAATAAAAAATTCCCTACCCTATTCTAAATTAAAAAAGTTACAAGCTCTTTTACCTTACCAGCCCTGAACAGGGCCCTTTGCGGGGCATGCCCCAAGAATTTCAGCTCTTTTGCCTGTAAAAAAAAACATACAATACCCCCCCCCCAACATTACAACCCACCACCCACATACCCCTAATCTAACCCAAACCCCCTTAAAGAAACCTAACACTAAGCCCCTGAAGATCTTCCTACCTTGTCTTCACCATACCAGGTTCACCGATCCGTCCTGGCTCCAACATCTTCATCCAACCCAAGCGGGGGTTGGCGATCCATAATCCGGTCCAGAAGAGGCTCCAAAGTCTTCCTCCTATCCGGCAAGAAGAGGACATCCGGACCGGCAAACATCTTCTCCAAGCGGCATCTTCGATCTTCTTCCATCCGGAGCGAAGCGGCAGGATCCTGAAGACATCCAGCGCGGAACATCCATCCGGACCGACGACTGAACGACGAATGACTGTTCCTTTAAGGGACGTCATCCAAGATGGCGTCCCTCGAATTCCGATTGGCTGATAGGATTCTATCAGCCAATCGGAATTAAGGTAGGAATTTTCTGATTGGCTGATGGAATCAGCCAATCAGAATCAAGTTCAATCCGATTGGCTGATCCAATCAGCCAATCAGATTGAGCTCGCATTCTATTGGCTGATCGGAACAGCCAATAGAATGCGAGCTCAATCTGATTGGCTGATTGGATCAGCCAATCGGATTGAACTTGATTCTGATTGGCTGATTCCATCAGCCAATCAGAAAATTCCTACCTTAATTCCGATTGGCTGATAGAATCCTATCAGCCAATCGGAATTCGAGGGACGCCATCTTGGATGACTTCCCTTAAAGGAACAGTCATTCGTCGTTCAGTCGTCGGTCCGGATGGATGTTCCGCGCTGGATGTCTTCAGGATCCTGCCGCTTCGCTCCGGATGGAAGAAGATCGAAGATGCCGCTTGGAGAAGATGTTTGCCGGTCCGGATGTCCTCTTCTTGCCGGATAGGAGGAAGACTTTGGAGCCTCTTCTGGACCGGATTATGGATCGCCAACCCCCGCTTGGGTTGGATGAAGATGTTGGAGCCAGGACGGATCGGTGAACCTGGTATGGTGAAGACAAGGTAGGAAGATCTTCAGGGGCTTAGTGTTAGGTTTCTTTAAGGGGGTTTGGGTTAGATTAGGGGTATGTGGGTGGTGGGTTGTAATGTTGGGGGGGGGGTATTGTATGTTTTTTTAGGTGTAATTAGTTTAAAATTGTTGTAATATTTTTCTTATGTTTGTAAATATTTTTTTATTTTCTGTAACTTAGTTCTTTTTTATTTTTTGTACTTTAGCTAGTTTATTTAATTGTATTTATTTGTAGGAATTGTGTTTAATTAATTTATTGATAGTGTAGTGTTAGGTTAATTGTAGGTAATTGTAGGTAGTTTATTTAATTATTTTATTGATAGGGTAGTGTTAGGTTTAATTATATCTTAGGTTAGGATTTATTTTACAGGTAAATTTGTTATTATTTTAACTAGGTAACTATTAAATAGTTCTTAACTATTTAATAGCTATTGTACCTGGTTAAAATAATTACAAAGTTGCCTGTAAAATAAATATTAATCCTAAAATAGCTATAATATAATTATAATTTATATTGTAGCTATATTAGGGTTTATTTTACAGGTAAGTATTTAGCTTTAAATAGAAATAAGTTATTTAATAAGAGTTAATTTATTTCGTTAGATAAATATTATATTTAACTTAGGGGGGTGTTAGTGTTAGGGTTAGACTTAGCTTTAGGGGTTAATACATTTATTAGAATAGCGGTGAGCTCCGGTCGGCAGATTAGGGGTTAATAATTGAAGTTAGGTGTCGGCGATGTTAGGGAGGGCAGATTAGGGGTTAATACTATTTATGATAGGGTTAGTGAGGCGGATTAGGGGTTAATACATTTATTATAGTAGCGCTCAGGTCCGCTCGGCAGATTAGGGGTTAATAAGTGTAGGCAGGTGTCGGCGACGTTGAGGGGGGCAGATTAGGGGTTAATAAATATAATATAGGGGTCGGCGATGTTAGGAGCAGCAGATTAGGGGTACATAGGGATAACGTAGGTGGCGGCGATTTGCGGTCGGAAGATTAGGGGTTAATTATTTTAAGTAGCTGGCGGCGACGTTGTGGGGGGCAAGTTAGGGGTTAATAAATGTAATACAGGGGTCGGCGGGGTTAGGGGCAGCAGATTAGGGGTACATAAATATAACGTAGGTGGCGGTCGGCAGATTAGGGGTTAAAAATTTTAATCGAGTGGCGGCGGTGTGGGGGGACCTCGGTTTAGGGGTACATAGGTAGTTTATGGGTGTTAGTGTACTTTAGGGTACAGTAGTTAAGAGCTTTATGAACCGGCGTTAGCCAGAAAGCTCTTAACTCCTGCTATTTTCAGGCGGCTGGAATTTTGTCGTTAGAGCTCTAACGCTCACTTCAGAAACGACTCTAAATACCGGCGTTAGAAAGATCCCATTGAAAAGATAGGCTACGCAAATGGCGTAGGGGGATCTGCGGTATGGAAAAGTCGCAGCTGAAAAGTGAGCGTTAGACCCTTTAATCACTGACTCCAAATACCAGCGGGCGGCCAAAACCAGCGTTAGGAGCCTCTAACGCTGGTTTTGACGGCTACCGCCGAACTCCAAATCTAGGCCTTAGTGTTCTAATGTAACTAGCGCTAATTTTGAAAAATAATGGTTTGGAAATAGCAAAGTGCTACTTTGGGTACATCCGTTTGGGTACATTGGGTATTTCTAAACTCAGGACAAAATTTAGAAACTATTTAGCACGGGTGTTTTTTTGTGGTTGTAGATGTGTAACAGATTTTGGGGGTCATAGTTAGAAAAAGTGTGTTTTTTTTCAATTTTTTCCTCATATTTTATAATTTTTTTTATAGTAAATTATAAGATATGATGAAAATAATGGTATCTTTAGAAAGTCCATTTAATGGCGAGAAAAACGGTATATAATATGTGTGGGTACAGTAAATGAGTAAGAGGAAAATTACAGCTAAACACAAACACCGCAGAAATGTAAAAATAGCCTTGGTCCCAAACGGACAGAAAATGGAAAAGTGCTGTGGTCATTAAGGGGTTAAACTTATTGTGTAAAAGGTTAATATAAGATTACTGTGTGTCTGGTATTGAATATTGCAGATTCAGCACTATTGCCAAAGTATGCATATTTTATTTAGGCTTAATGCCATCTGTAGAATTAGATAGTTATGGTTCAATACAGTATTGATCTATTATTCAGACACATATGTACCTGTTATTTCCGTGCATTGCATTATAAGAGGGTTCTCATGGATATCAGTTATACCAGTTTATTGATCTATAGCAATACTTATGAATACATTGTCCTTCAAAGCTGAAGTCTTTTATCTATAGTAAACACATCATTTTTAAATAGGTGTCATGGGAAAGCCAAATGCCCTGTTCAGGGTTTTTCATCTCTTTATTTTATGTCACCTTATCTGAGGTCATTTATGTGGCTTGGTTTTTTTTTCAACTACATTTCTTTGACAACATTTCAAACACAGAAGCACATTTAGGTTTAGAACATTTTGCAAAAGACTTAGTTATGTGTAGAGTTGAAATTAGGTTACTTGCCATTTTGTTTTCACAGCTATCCACTGCAGAAGATATATCCTTTTCTGTTTTTTGCTATTAACGTACATTTTTTATGGCAAATTACCGAATTGGTGCTTAGTTATAAAAGATGGAAGGCGAGGGGACAATTGTGGCTGATTTTTTATTTTTTAAATTTTTTTTAAAACAGTTTTTATTGGTTTTCCATATAGATATTACAATAGTACAAAGGGTTTCCACTAGACATTTCATACAGTGGTTCAATGGGTCTGTACTTCTCAGTCCATTCTTTAGTGTCCTTTGCCATCTCATTTTGAGACTGAGTAAGCAGAGTTCTTGTGTGGACAATGGGATAATAGGGGGAAACCTTACAGTTGGGTTTTAACATAGTTAACATATACAGGCCCATTTATCAAGCTCCGTATGGAGCTTGAAGGGCCGTGTTTCTGGCGAGTCTTCAGACTCGCCAGAAACACAAGTTATGAAGCAGCGGTCTAAAGACCGCTGCTTCATAACCCTGTCCGCCTGCTCTGAGCAGGCGGACAGGAACCGCCGGAAATCAACCCGATCGAATACGATCGGGTTGATTGACAGCTCCCTGCTGGCGGCCGATTGGCCGCGAGTCAGCAGGGGGCGGCGTTGCACCAGCAGCTCTTGTGAGCTGCTGGTGCAATGTTAAATGTGGAGAGCGTATTGCTCTCCGCATTTAGCGAGGTCTTGCGGACCTGATCCGCAGTGTCGGATCAGGTCCGCAAGCCCTTTGATAAATGGGCCCCATAGAGGGAGAAATAACTTATCAACTGTAACATGAAAATAAAAGTAACAACTGGAAACGGAATATTGTGTTTATGAAGTGGTCAAGCCACTTACTTTCATTGTGCCAGAGGAGTTTAGCTGATTTCTTGGCAGTGGTCTGCATCAGTGTTCCCTCTAAGGACAGTTTTGTGTGCAGCCCAGCAGTGAAAGAGTTAACAAGAAAACCATACCTTGCCATCTGCATTGTGCAGTGTTTGCTAATTGCAGGGTGTGGTTACCTAATTAACTATTTCACAGCTGGGCCGCACTCAAAACTGGCCTTAGAGGAAACACTGGTCTGCATGTCTATCTTATCTCAATGTCAGGACCTAGCCTTAGTCTAGGTGTCTCCCAATTTAAAAGCATTATTGAGCGTCGAGTGCATTAAGGAGTGATTCCCAATAAAACCTGACGTCCAGGAATAGATCTAGTTGGTTACGTCTGTAATATCCATATTGTTCCAGTTGTATGGTTTCTGAAACTTTTGATAACCATTGCTGGCTAGATGGGACTAAAAGGGATTTCCAGTTTTGTGCTACTAAGGCTTTCGCACTGCTTAGGCATATTGTCAACAGTGTAGATTGTATCTTACATTGGTTCTCTGGTCTTAGATTTAACAACGCTAGTGTGGGGGATAATGTGAAGTCGTTACCCATAAAGTTTTTTAGATGAAGTTCTACTGATCTCCAGAAAGGTGTTATCTTGTCACATTGCCACCATATATGTGCCATTGTCCCTAATTCACCACATCCTCTCCAGCATAATGCTGTGGAGGAAGGGTAGATTCTATGCAGTCTATGTGGCGTTAAATACCACCGCATAAGTATTTTAAAGTTCAATTCTATAAATCTGATGGAGGTTGATGACTTGCGGGCATTGTTAAATATTTTCCTCCATTCCTTTTCATCTAATTGTATCTCTAGGTCTCGTTGCCATTGTGCAGTGTATAACGGGAGGGGAGTCAGTTCTACACTTTCTAGTATTTTTGCTATAGATAGAGTGCCTTTGGTGGGGATTGCTGACAGGCAGCATTGTTCGAAGGGGGTGGGTGATCTTAGTAAGTTCTCTCTAGCTTGATTATTGCGTATAAAATTATTGAGTTGGGAATATTTTAACCAGGAGGAGAATGTACCATTTAATACATCTGTCAAACTATGTCTAGGCTTAAGTGAGCGTTTGTTTAAAAGTGCTATTATAGGAACCGAGTCCTGTAATTCCCAGGTGGCTTAAGTGTTCTTAAGGGGTTCATAGCCCCCGGTGAGTTCCATATTCTGTGATATCGGTGTCAAGGGGGAGTGTTGTGAGGATAGTTTTGGGTATTTTCATACTAGGTGGTCCCATGTTTCGAAAATATGTCTAAAGATTGGGGAGGTCTGGCATACTGGGGGTCGTAGGGTTTTAGGGATCCAACACACTGATCTGGGTTTGGGCACTTTTAATATCTGAGAGTCTAAGGATACCCATGCTTTAGCCTTGCTTTTGCTATGCCAGTCGAGAATGTGCTGTAAAGTCACTGAGTAGTAGTACATTTCTAACTTCGGTACCCCTAGCCCTCCTCCTCTGAGCGATCTGTGTATTGTGGCCGAATTTATGCGTGATTTTTGTTTTCCCCAGATGAACGAGTTGATGCTTTTTTGGAGCTGTCGGATGTAATGTTTAGGAAGTGTTATGGGTACGGTTTGGAAAATGTATAGGATTTTCGGGAGAATCGTCATTTTTATGGCCTGTATTCTCCCCCACCAGGATAGCGGTTTGTCACTCCAAGTTTTTAGAGTGTGCTGAATAGAGGTTAGTAATATTTTGTAGTTGGCGTCATATAGTTGTGATATTTTGGGGGTTAATTGGACTCCTAGATACTTTAATTGGGAATTCTTTACTTTATATGGGCATATAGTCTTAATGAGTTTTATGTCTCTTTGGGGAAGGGAAATGTTTAGAATCTCTGATTTCTGTTTGTTGATTAGGAAATTGGATAGATGGCCAAATGTGTCAAATTCCTCCATTAGGGCTACTAGGGAGCATGCGGGGGAAGTCAGTGTGAGGAGGACGTCATCAGCGAACATTGAGATTTTATAGTGGTTAGGGCCAATATTTACTCCTTTTAATGTTTGGGTTAACTTGTATATGAGCCACTAGGGCTTCCATGGTGAGCACAAATAGGAGTGGGGAGAGTGGGCAGCCCTGCCTCGTTCCATTTGCAATTTTGAAGGGGTGGGATAATACCCCGTTAACTTTAACTCTTGCTGAGGGTGATGAATATAATTGGAAGATTCTACCTATCATCTTGTTCCCAAAACCATAGCTATGTAGTGCACTTCGAAGGAATGGCCAGGCCACCCTATCAAAGGCTTTTTCTGCATCTGTGGCTACTGCGATCATAGGGATTTTGTGAGTGTTGGCATAATCTATGATATGAGAAGTTCTAATGGTGTTGTCTCTTGTTTCTCTTAGTGGGATAAACCCCGCCTGGTCCAGATGGACCAGGTCTGGTAGGACAGAGATAATTCTCTGTGCTAAGTTTTTTGTATACATTTTTATATCACTGTTTAGCAATGAGATTGGGCGATAACTACTAGGCTCTGTTTTGACCTCTTTGTTTATTACAGTGATATGTGCCTCAAGTAGTTGTGGAGATATGGGGCTATCCTCTTCCAGGGAGTTAAATAAATTTGTTAAATGGGGGACTAATATTTGTTTATAGTGTTTATAGTATGCGTTTGTCAGGCCATGTGGGCCAGGGCTTTTATTAGTGGGTAGGCTATTGATAGCTTTAGTCACTTCCTGCTCAGAGAAGGAGTCATCAAGGGCATCTCTCAGGGGCTCAGCTATTTTAGGTAAATTTGCCTCATCCAGGTATTTATCTATAAGGGTACTTATACTATTATCCGTAGGGATGTTGTAAAGGAGACCATAATATTTGCTGAATGTGTTTGCAATGTCCTTGCAGTCATATTTTTCTTTGTTTGTGCTGTCGAGAATTTTATTTATATAATTGGCATAGCTTTTCCGTTTCAATGCTTTAGCTAACATAGGCCCTGCTCTGTTACCCTCAACAAAATATAGTTTCTTTAGGTAGTAGGCTTTTCTATGTACTTCAGTTGCTAGTAAGTTATTCAGGTTGTGCCTAATTTTAGTGAGAGTGTTAAGGGTGTCATTCGATTCAGGGTTTTGCATGTGCTTAAGTTCCGCATCTTTAAGTTGGTCTAATAATTGTTTATATTCTGAGTTGTATTTCTTGATAAGAATGGTTTTCTGTTTAATAAATTCTCATCTAACTACCGCTTTGTGTGCTTCCCAGATTGTTGCTGGGCGGGATTGGGGGGACATATTGAAATGAAAGTATTCGTTTAGTGTTTTGTCTATTTTCTCTGTGATTTGGGGCTGTAAAAGCAATGTATCATCTAACCTCCAGCTAAAATCTGTAGTGGGTTTGTCAGGCCAATCTAGGGTCAGTGATACTGACGAGTGGTCGGACCACAGGGTTGGTGTGATGTCTGAATCTCTAGTTAGTGATAGTCCCGGTTGATCAATACAGATGTAGTCTAATCTGGAGTAAGATTTCTTGGGATTCGAATAAAAGGAGTAGGTTTTCTGTGACGGGTGGTGAATTCTCCACACGTCTAGGAGAGAAAGAGACTTCAGGCATTGTGTAACTGTTTTGATAGTGTTTAGGGTCTGTGAACTTTTGGTTGTTGAGCAATCTAATCTGGGGTTAAGTGCAATGTTGAAATCTCCTGCTATAATGGTAGTCCTTTTCGCTATTTCTAATAATTTCCCTGTGACTTTTTTGAAGAATTTCGCTTGACCAGTGTTGGGCGCGTATATGTTCGCTAGTGTGATAGGTCTGTTGAAAAGATCCCCTACCAATATCAAATATCTGCCCTCTGGGTCAGTGTGTGAGGTAATATTGTGGATATGGATGGATTTGTGGAGTAGGATTCCCACTCCATTTTTCTTTTTCTGTGTGTGTGAACAAAAGTGGCTTGTTGGGTAGCCTTTGGAGTGGAATTTTGGTTCCTCTTTGTGCCTAAAATGGCTTTCTTGTAGGAAGATAATCTCGTTTTTAGTTTTAGAGAACCAATTGAGAGCTAACGATCATTTTGTGGGAGAGTTCAGCCCCTTTGCGTTTTGTGTCAGAATCTTGAGTTGTGGTGTGCTCATTTGAGTGTGCGGTGGGATTTTGGCTGTCGTCTACACTGTTTATTGGTATAGGGGTATATGTTCTGTAGCTCACTTAATGGGTTCTGTTCGTCAGCAGGGATCACTTGCCAAGTCAATTTAGACATTACCATTACCAAGGCTAAATTTCCAGTTTCAGTATAACAAACATTAATAAACTTCATAACATTTAACATAAATATAACAATTGCATATATACATATACAATACCAAGTATCTAAGGGGATACTACCCCGTCCATAACATTTTATGAACATGAGAGTATAGACTGCTTCCTATAAAACTGATGAACAAGGTGTGTTCACTATATTAAACAGACTTGGGTTACATGAAAATTCTAAACAACTTTAAGGTTAGATGTACTCACTCATTTGTTTTACCTGCAGACATTCTGAGTCAAGTTCTATACCTGTATAAAAGGAAGATCCTGATGCTGGCATATCTGTAAAGTAAACAATTATAAAGAGCGATACAAGCTAAAACAGTTAGTAATGAACATGCATGTTCATGTGGGGGTTAGTGTCTGGATTAAACAGACTGCTGGATGGTTGCGGCCTTTTCCTGTTTACTCTGTTCCATGTCGGCCTTTGAGGTTTCGGTGTGTTGGAAGGGTTTGTTGGTTTCTTAAGCGCTGATCCCTCCAGAAGCTGTGGCGTGGGTTGTGGAATATTCAATTTGCTACAAAACTCCTCTAGGTCGTCAGGTGTTTTATATATTGCAGTGTTCGTACCTTGCAGAACTTTGATGCAAAAAGGGAAACCCCATCTGTATGGGATCTTCAGGTTTTGTAGATGTAGGTTTAGGTATCTGGCTTTTCGCCTTCTATTTAGGGTGATGTTACTTAGGTCTGCATAGATTTGGATGCTGTCCCCTTCGTATGTGATTTGGCGTAGTTTCCTGGAAGCTTCCATGATTTTTTCTTTGTCTGTAAATGCTTGCATTTTTAAAACAATGTCTCTGGGAGGTTTGTTGTCTTGCGGTTTCGGCCTTAGTGCCCTATGGGCTCTTTCTATGGGCATGTCGGGCAATTCTTCATCTCTCAGTAAGAATTTAAAAAGGCCTTGTAGGTATTGTGGAATTTGGTTGGGGACAATTTTCTCCGTTACTCCTCTCACCCTGATATTATTGCGGCGTCCACGGTTGTCTAAGTCTTCCAATTGTAATTGCATTTGCTGAATTAGAGAGTCGTGGGTCTCAAGAGATCTGTTTTGCACATCAGTGTCGTTATAGAATTGATCAATGTCCTCCTCGAGGTGCACCACTCTTTCTCCTAAATCTGACAGTTCTTTTTTAACCTCTCTGAGTCCATCCTTTATCATTTTTCCTACTTGTGAGATAAGGGTTGCGAAATCAGCTTTTGTAGGAAGGTTGTCAATGTCCGCCTTTGTAAGGGGTTCTTCTGATAATGTGCCTTGAGCATTAGGTCTTGTATCTGGTGGTGTGTCATCTGAATCCTGTGATGTAGGGGATTCTGGATCTGGGGTTTCCAGCACTTTAAAAAAGTTAAGTTTAGCTGTTGCAGCTGTCTGAGTTTTCGCTGGCTTGTCTAATTTAGATAATCTTTTTTACGCCATTTTAGTATGTTGTATGGGAGTGATTAATTTCCCCAGAGAGAAAATTAGAGAGGTTTCTGGTGGCTTGGTAATGTGTTGCGTGTAACGGTGCAAATGCTTAAACCAAGGCCTGTCCGCGTGTTTTAATGGCGTTGCTCTGTTGTCACAAGGAGATCAGTGTTCTGTGGATTATGCTGTGCAGAACAAGTAGGATTCTCCTCAATGGATGCACTTTGCTATTTGTAGGGCTGTACTGCCAAAGTATGGAGGAGTTAGTGGTACAGGCTTAAGCGTTATTTAAAGTCTCTTCCCTCGTGGCGTTATGTAGAGCTTAACTGTGGTGCTGCTGCCCTTTAAGGTGATGCTGAGGCCCTTGGGGCGTAATGAGTTATTATACAGTGTGTTATGACATTGCACCTAGACTTACGCTGGGATAGTTCATACCTTTGGCTTGTCGTGTATCGGCCCCTCGCAAGTGCCCTTCTAGTCTTTACCACATCCGTGCAGTTTTGTGAAGTGCGACATACATCCAGGCCTAGGTTAGCGAGCTGCCCATTTTCATTTGTTGCGTTACGTAGCTTTCCGTGAACTCAGCTCATTCGGGGTTTGATCTTTGTGCACCGAGTGAGTTCCGGTGTAGATGCCTGTTGATAGAGTTCGGCTGACACCTTTTTTATGGGAGAGATGCTGCTTGGAAGCGTCTGGTAACACGGAGCTTTAGCTTTTTGCAGCCATACTGGGCGATGGCTGGCTCCCCAACTTCCAATTGTGGCTGATTTTATTAAATAAAAAAAAAGCACCAAATAATACATGGGGGTCGACAACATTCTATCAGCAATTTGCTTCCGAAATGGCTTTTTGTTTTCCACTCAAATTAGTTGTCAAATTTTCAACAGAAAAGCGCCTGAAAAGCCCAGTATGTGTGTAAAGTACCTGCTTCTGAAATAGAAACTATGCAGTCACCTGAAACGGACGGCTACAATAGCTCATTTATGCCTCTTAAAGGGACATTCCAGCTAAGATCGGAATCCACATGTATGCATTTCAGTTTTTAATTGAATCATTTTTGTAATAAACATATATTAGCAAAAATGCTGCTGATAAAATCTATAGCTGTTCAAAAGTGTATCTATATATGCACCGTGCACCAGCATTTTAAACAGAGCACTTGCTCAAAGAGCCTAAGGTGCTTGTACCATCTGGTATTGACTCAATTTGTTAATTGCTGCAGTATTTAAAATGCTGATGTGAGCCTGCATCAAAGGCGGTCACATGATACAGGGGGGTAGCAAATTTAAGTCAATTTTGAAATTTGTCAGAAAAAAAATCTACTGCTCATGTTAATATCAAATTAAGTGTTATTGCATTGCCTTGTTATTATGCAGTTGTTGATTATGCAAATCGACTTATTTAATGGGCCTTTAATGCTACAAAATACATTTTAGACAATGGGTGCTTCCAGCTTTGTGAAACAGTCTGTGGAAGGCCCCTTTCCCGTTCTAGCATGACTATGACCTTGTGCACAAAGTGTGATCCATGAAGACATGGTGTGATGAGTTTGGTGTGGAGGAATTTGAGTGACCAGCTCAGAGTCCTAACCTCAAACCAATTGAAAAGCTTTAGAATGAATTGGTCAAACCTTCCTGTCCAAAATCAGTGGCTGACCTCACAAATGCTCTTTTTTTTCTGAGTAGGGACAAATCCCTATGGACACACTCCAAAATCTTGTGGAAAGCCTTCCAGAAGAGTGGTGGGTGTTATAGCTGCAAAGGGGGAGGGGGCAACTCATATTAATGTCCATAGTTTTGGAATGAGATGTCCAACAAGCACATTTACATGTGATGGTCAGGTGTCCTGTCCACACACTTTTGTCCATATAGTGTATACATGTGTGTATATATGTATATATATATATATATATATATATATATATATATATATATATATATATATATATATATTACACACACACACACACACACACACACACACACACACACACACACATATATACACACACACACACACAC
Organism: Bombina bombina; assembly: GCF_027579735.1. Classification (NCBI taxonomy): domain Eukaryota; kingdom Metazoa; phylum Chordata; class Amphibia; order Anura; family Bombinatoridae; genus Bombina; species Bombina bombina. The sequence continues at coordinate 158,186,461 of NC_069499.1, forward strand.
ACATATATATATATATATATATATATATATATATATATATATACATACATACATACATACATACATACATACATACATACATACACACTTACACACACATAGACACACACACAGACACACACACACACACAAATAAGTAAACAGATTCAAACTATTCAAAGGGAGTTTTTAACTTTATCATTTCTTTTTTCCATATTTTATAATAATATTAAAGTCGACAAAACTATAAAATAAAACAAATGGAATTAGATAGTGACCAGAAACTGTTAAAAACAAAAAACAAAAGTCACCTCCTTTTGCTTTGATAATATCTTTTCAAACTCATTAAAGAGGTGAAATGTGCATGGGTGCATTTCAATGTAAAATATAATCATTTTTGCAATATACTTTCATTAGCAAAAATGCTTCTAGTAAAAGTTATTACTGTTATGCATGTACCCTGTGAAGGCTCGTGCACCAGTATTCAAACACCATGCCTGCTCAGAGCGTCAATCGTGGCTTGTATGACACAAATCATGTCTTCAGAAGCAATACGTTCCACAACCAGCTCTCTGAGAAGTTGTGGTGTTTGAATAGTGGTGCATGGGCGTGTGCCGCAGAAAACCAGTAAGAAAGTATATTGCAAAAATGCTTCCATTTCACATTGAATTGCACCCATGCAATTTCTTTTTGGACCTTTCTATCCCTTTAATAATGAAGATAGAAGTGTAAAGGTTTAGTTTCTATAAGGCATCCTTAAACTTTTTCTCCTTATCTGTCTTCCCTTCTAAGGACAATTCGGGACAGATATAAACAGGCAATAAAAAAGACTGAGTAGGGTGGGCATATGGCGTGCCGATACAGCGTTCCTAAGAGCTCTGGAAGATACCTCAATAATCCGCTGATTATTGGACTTTTACAATAGCATGAACATCAGATTCATTACAAATTCTATTTCCCCACTTTCTGAGGATCTATTTCAGCTCTTATTTGCTGTTTATATGAAACTGAAGCTTTGCATTGGACGTCTAGGGCCTAGAGCAGCAGCTCATCATTAGTCAACAACCATCTTTCCCCCTCCCCGACAACCCGGGTTACTTTGTCACACCTGGACTGTCGAATTCCCAAGCATCATACTGCATTGTTTGTCTTTGAATTTTTACTGATGTAGGGGGACTTGTATCTTTTGAATGACACAGACACTGGCAGCCATACGAGATGAGGTGCAATTCCATCACCTAAAGTATCACTTTCTAAAACTAGAAAAGCTCCTGCAGCCACTGCTGGACAAAGCACTCCCTGAATATATTCTGAGACACCCTGATGCTGATTCTGTGATATCTGCAAAAATAGCTAAAACCTGGTAACTTGAAACTGACCCGGGGGGGCCTATAAAGGAGAGACCTCCCTTGGGTAGACCATGGGGTTTACAGCATAGTACAGCGTTTTCTCCTATAGTACAAGATCATTTTGTTTCAGCATCATACCCGGAGACTACGGTATTGTTTGCAGAGAGAGATACACTGTGGATACTAATACCTTTTTAATCAAGCAAAGGATGTGCAAACAAAGCAGTCAGCTTTAACTATGTTACAAGTTTCTATGATTCTCTCCCACAATGACTATCACTACTTTGCAGCTTGGCTGTATACTATAACGGTCTTGTGCTTCAAGAATTATGTCTGAGGCTTCATATTGCAATACTTTAAAGACTTTTAAAGCTCTTATGCCCCACTTTCTTCCTGAACCATGTGTCAGGAAAGAGAACCCAGCTTGTGGAGGGCGGGGGGGGGGGAAACTATGCAGTCACCTGAAACGGACGGCTACAATAGCTCATTTATGCCTCTTAAAGGGACATTCCAGCTAAGATCGGAATCCACATGTATGCATTTCAGTTTTTAATTGAATCATTTTTGTAATAAACATATATTAGCAAAAATGCTGCTGATAAAATCTATAGCTGTTCAAAAGTGTATCTATATATGCACCGTGCACCAGCATTTTAAACAGAGCACTTGCTCAAAGAGCCTAAGGTGCTTGTACCATCTGGTATTGACTCAATTTGTTAATTGCTGCAGTATTTAAAATGCTGATGTGAGCCTGCATCAAAGGCGGTCACATGATACAGGGGGGTAGCAAATTTAAGTCAATTTTGAAATTTGTCAGAAAAAAAATCTACTGCTCATGTTAATATCAAATTAAGTGTTATTGCATTGCCTTGTTATTATGCAGTTGTTGATTATGCAAATCGACTTATTTAATGGGCCTTTAATGCTACAAAATACATTTTAGACAATGGGTGCTTCCAGCTTTGTGAAACAGTCTGTGGAAGGCCCCTTTCCCGTTCTAGCATGACTATGACCTTGTGCACAAAGTGTGATCCATGAAGACATGGTGTGATGAGTTTGGTGTGGAGGAATTTGAGTGACCAGCTCAGAGTCCTGACCTCAAACCAATTGAAAAGCTTTAGAATTAATTGGTCAAACCTTCCTGTCCAAAATCAGTGGCTGACCTCACAAATGCTCTTTTTTTTCTGAGTAGGGACAAATCCCTATGGACACACTCCAAAATCTTGTGGAAAGCCTTCCAGAAGAGTGGTGGGTGTTATAGCTGCAAAGGGGGAGGGGGCAACTCATATTAATGTCCATAGTTTTGGAATGAGATGTCCAACAAGCACATTTACATGTGATGGTCAGGTGTCCTGTCCACACACTTTTGTCCATATAGTGTATACATGTGTGTATATATGTGTATATATATATATATATATATATATATATATTACACACACACACATACACACACACATATATATACACACACACACACATACACACACACATATATATACACACACACACACATATATATACACACACACACACACACACACATATATATATACACACACACACACACACACACACACACACATATATATATATACATACATACATACATACATACATACATACATACATACACACTTACACACACATAGACACACACACACACACAAATAAGTAAACAGATTCAAACTATTCAAAGGGAGTTTTTAACTTTATCATTTCTTTTTTCCATATTTTATAATAATATTAAAGTCGACAAAACTATAAAATAAAACAAATGGAATTAGGTAGTGACCAGAAACTGTTAAAAACAAAAAACAAAAGTCACCTCCTTTTGCTTTGATAATATCTTTTCAAACTCATTAAAGAGGTGAAATGTGCATGGGTGCATTTCAATGTAAAATATAATCATTTTTGCAATATACTTTCATTAGCAAAAATGCTTCTAGTAAAAGTTATTACTGTTATGCATGTACCCTGTGAAGGCTCGTGCACCAGTATTCAAACACCATGCCTGCTCAGAGCGTCAATCGTGGCTTGTATGACACAAATCATGTCTTCAGAAGCAATAAGTTCCACAACCAGCTCTCTGAGAAGTTGTGGTGTTTGAATAGTGGTGCATGGGCGTGTGCCGCAGAAAACCAGTAAGAAAGTATATTGCAAAAATGCTTCCATTTCACATTGAATTGCACCCATGCAATTTCTTTTTGGACCTTTCTATCCCTTTAATAATGAAGATAGAAGTGTAAAGGTTTAGTTTCTATAAGGCATCCTTAAACTTTTTCTCCTTATCTGTCTTCCCTTCTAAGGACAATTAGGGACAGATATAAACAGGCAATAAAAAAGACTGAGTAGGGTGGGCATATGGCGTGCCGATACAGCGTTCCTAAGAGCTCTGGAAGATACCTCAATAATCCGCTGATTATTGGACTTTTACAATAGCATGAACATCAGATTCATTACAAATTCTATTTCCCCACTTTCTGAGGATCTATTTCAGCTCTTATTTGCTGTTTATATGAAACTGAAGCTTTGCATTGGACGTCTAGGGCCTAGAGCAGCAGCTCATCATTAGTCAACAACCATCTTTCCCCCTCCCCGACAACCCGGGTTACTTTGTCACACCTGGACTGTCGAATTCCCAAGCATCATACTGCATTGTTTGTCTTTGAATTTTTACTGATGTAGGGGGACTTGTATCTTTTGAATGACACAGACACTGGCAGCCATACGAGATGAGGTGCAATTCCATCACCTAAAGTATCACTTTCTAAAACTAGAAAAGCTCCTGCAGCCACTGCTGGACAAAGCACTCCCTGAATATATTCTGAGACACCCTGATGCTGATTCTGTGATATCTGCAAAAATAGCTAAAACCTGGTAACTTGAAACTGACCCGGGGGGGCCTATAAAGGAGAGACCTCCCTTGGGTAGACCATGGGGTTTACAGCATAGTACAGCGTTTTCTCCTATAGTACAAGATCATTTTGTTTCAGCATCATACCCGGAGACTACGGTATTGTTTGCAGAGAGAGATACACTGTGGATACTAATACCTTTTTAATCAAGCAAAGGATGTGCAAACAAAGCAGTCAGCTTTAACTATGTTACAAGTTTCTATGATTCTCTCCCACAATGACTATCACTACTTTGCAGCTTGGCTGTATACTATAACGGTCTTGTGCTTCAAGAATTATGTCTGAGGCTTCATATTGCAATACTTTAAAGACTTTTAAAGCTCTTATGCCCCACTTTCTTCCTGAACCATGTGTCAGGAAAGAGAACCCAGCTTGTGGAGGGCGGGGGGGGGGGGTAACCTGAAAAATATATGTTTCTGAGTGCTTATGTATCTCTTCATATAGTTTCATGTTGATCCATTCTCCATATTTTGTATGTAATAACTTCTTATTGTTGCTGTATATGCATTGTTGGTTGTCTAACCATTCTGATGGTATACTTTAATAGTTTTAGGAATGAGATTTAATAAGTTAGGGAGCTAGACCTATTTTTAATCTATAGATTCGTTGACAAGGTCAAATAATCCCACCCTTATATATATACATATATATATATATAACACACAGAGAAAACCCAGCACTCACTTACAAGCTCTCAGCTAAGATTTAAAAGCAAAAATGGAAAGGTTAGTCGCCGCATCTGGCCAAATGGGACAAGCTCAGGTACCACGTCAAGGTCCTTTCCAATACCTGAGACCCTAAACAGCCACACAATGCAAGCTTTCAAATCCAAACAAACTGAAAACAAGGGAAGGGTGCACAGGAATATGTAACCACCCTAGACATATACAAAACAAGGAAGGGAACTGCACTCTCATACCGGACCGGGTACACATCCCATGACCCTGCAACATGCTCAGCCCTGGGTGCCACTGGCACTCACAGGAAGCTGTGCTGTCCCCAGAGCCACAAGCAGTTAACCCCAGACAGGTCTGGGTGCAAGAACCATAGGGAAAATTACAAAACAAATTAATACAACACAGAGAAAACCCAGCACTCACTTACAAGCTCTCAGCTAAGATTTAAAAGCAAAAATGGAAAGGTTAGTCACCGCATCTGGCCAAATGGGACAAGCTCAGGTACCACGTCAAGGTCCTTTCCAATACCTGAGGGCCCTAAACAGCCACACAATGCAAGCTTTCAAATCCAAACAAACTGAAAACAAGGGAAGGGTGCACAGGAATATGTAACCACCCTAGACATATACAAAACAAGGAAGGGAACTGCACTCTCATACCGGACCGGGTACACATCCCATGACCCTGCAACATGCTCAGCCTTGGGTGCCACTGGCACTCACAGGAAGCTGTGCTGTCCCCAGAGCCACAAGCAGTTAACCCCAGACAGGTCTGGGTGCAAGAACCATAGGGAAAATTACAAAACAAATTAATACAACACACAGAGAAAACCCAGCACTCACTTACAAGCTCTCAGCTAAGATTTAAAAGCAAAAATGGAAAGGTTAGTCACCGCATCTGGACAAATGGGACAAGCTCAGGTACCACGTCAAGGTCCTTTCCAATACCTGAGACCCTAAACAGCCACACAATGCAAGCTTTCAAATCCAAACAAACTGAAAACAAGGGAAGGGTGCACAGGAATATGTAACCACCCTAGAAGTGAGTGCTGGGTTTTCTCTGTGTGTTGTATTAATTTGTTTTGTAATTTTCCCTATGGTTCTTGCACCCAGACCTGTCTGGGGTTAACTGCTTGTGGCTCTGGGGACAGCACAGCTTCCTGTGAGTGCCAGTGGCACCCAGGGCTGAGCATGTTGCAGGGTCATTGGATGTGTACCCGGTCCGGTATGAGAGTGCAGTTCCCTTCCTTGTTTTGTATATGTCTAGGGTGGTTACATATTCCTGTGCACCCTTCCCTTGTTTTCAGTTTGTTTGGATTTGAAAGCTTGCATTGTGTGGCTGTTTAGGGTCTCAGGTATTGGAAAGGACCTTGACGTGGTACCTGAACTTGTCCCATTTGGCCAGATGCGGTGACTAACCTTTCCATTTTTGCTTTTAAATCTTAGCTGAGAGCTTGTAAGTGAGTGCTGGGTTTTCTCTGTGTGTTGTATTAATTTGTTTTGTAATTTTCCCTATGGTTCTTGCACCCAGACCTGTCTGGGGTTAACTGCTTGTGGCTCTGGGGACAGCACAGCTTCCTGTGAGTGCCAGTGGCACCCAGGGCTGAGCATGTTGCAGGGTCATGGGATGTGTACCCGGTCCGGTATGAGAGTGCAGTTCCCTTCCTTGTTTTTTTTACATATATATATATATATATATATATATATATATATATATTTCTCCAACATAGGTGTGTCCGGTCCACAGCGTCATCCTTACTTGTGGGATATTCTCTTCCCCAACAGGAAATGGCAAAGAGCCCAGCAAAGCTGGTCACATGATCCCTCCTAGGCTCCGCCTTCCCCAGTCATTCTCTTTGCCGTTGCACAGGCAACATCTCCACGGAGAGGGCTCAGAGTTTTTTGGTGTTTAAATGTAGTTTTTATTCTTCTATCAAGAGTTTGTTATTTTAAAATAGTGCTGGTATGTACTATTTACTCTGAAACAGAAAAGAGATGAAGATTTCTGTTTGTAAGAGGAAAATGATTTTAGCAACCGTTACTAAAATCGATGGCTGTTTCCACACAGGACTGTTGAGAGGAATTAACTTCAGTTGGGGGAAACAGTGAGCAGACTTTGGCTGCTTGAGGTATGACACATTTCTAACAAGACTTGGTAATGCTGGAAGCTGTCATTTTCCCTATGGGATCCGGTAAGCCATTTTCTTAATTTTCAATATAAGAATAAAAGGGCTTCACAAGGGCTTTAAAGACTGGTAGACATTTTTCTGGGCCAAAACGATTACTTTATAAGCATATTTAATGGTTTATAACTTTGGAGAGTTATTTTAATCTTGGGAATTTTATTAAAAAAAACGGCAGGCACTGTATTGGACACCTTTTTCACTGGGGGCCTTTTCTAGTCATAGGCAGAGCCTCATTTTCGCGCCACTAATGCGCAGTTGTTTTTTAGAAGCAAGGCATGCAGATGCATGTGTGAGGAGCTCAGATCCACTGAAAAAGCTTATTGAAGGCGTCATTTGGTATCGTATTCCCCTCTGGGCTTGGTTGGGTCTCAGCAAAGCAGATACCAGGGACTGTATAGGGGTTAAATGTAAAAACGGCTCCGGTTCCGTTATTTTAAGAGTTAAAGCTTTCAAATTTGGTGTGCAATACTTTTAAGGCTTTATGACACTGTGGTGAAATTTTGGTGAATTTTGAACATTTCCTTCATACTTTTGCGTATATTCAGTAAAAAAGTGTGTTCAGTTTAAAATTTAAAGAGACAGTAACGGTTTTATTTTAAAACGTTTTTTGTGCTTTGTTATCAAGTTTATGCCTATTAACATGTCTGAACTATCAGATAGACGATGTTCTGTATGTTCGGAAGCCAAGGTTCCTCTCCATTTAAATATATGTGATGAATGTGACAAACAAAGTAGGGACAATGATGCCACTGATAATAATGTTGCCCAAAATGATTCCTTAAGTGAGGGGAGTAAGCATGGTACTGCATCATCTCCTTCTATGTCTACACCAGTCTTGCCCACTCAGGAGGTCCCTAGTGAATCTAGTGCGCCAATCCTCCTTACTATGCAACAATTAACGGCTGTAATGGATAATTCTATTAAAAACATTTTAGCCAAAATGCCCACTTATCAGCGAAAGCGCGACTGCTCTGTTTTAGATACTGAAGAGCATGAGGACGCTGATGATAATGGTTCTGACATGCCCTTACACCAGTCTGAAGGGGCTAGGGAGGTTTTGTCTGAGGGAGAAATTTCAGATTCAGGAAAAATTTCTCAACAAGCTGAACCTGACGTTATTACATTTAAATTTAAATTGGAACATCTCCGTGCTCTGCTTAAGGAGGTGTTATCTACTCTGGATGATTGTGACAATTTGGTCATTCCAGAGAAATTATGTAAGATGGACAGGTTCCTAGAGGTCCCGGTGCCCCCCGAAGCTTTTCCTATACCCGAGCGGGTGGCGGACATTGTAAATAAAGAATGGGAAAGGCCCGGCATACCTTTTGTCCCTCCCCCTATATTTAAGAAATTATTTCCTATGGTCGACCCCAGGAAGGACTTATGGCAGACAGTCCCCAAGGTCGAGGGGGCGGTTTCTACTCTAAACAAACGCACCACTATCCCTATAGAAGATAGTTGTGCTTTCAAAGATCCTATGGATAAAAAATTAGAGGGTTTGCTTAAAAAGATGTTTGTTCAGCAAGGTTACCTTCTACAACCAATTTCATGCATTGTTCCTGTCACTACAGCAGCGTGTTTCTGGTTCGAGGAACTAGAAAAGTCGCTCAATCAAGCATCCTCTTATGAGGAGGTTATGGACAGAGTTCAAGCACTTAAGTTGGCTAACTCTTTTACCTTAGACGCCACTTTGCAATTAGCTAGATTAGCGGCGAGAAATTCAGGTTTTGCTATTGTGGCGCGCAGAGCGCTTTGGCTGAAATCTTGGTCAGCGGATGTGTCCTCCAAGAACAGATTGCTTAACATCCCTTTCAAGGGGAAAACGCTGTTTGGCCCTGACTTGAAAGAGATTATTTCAGACATCACTGGGGGAAAGGGCCACGCCCTTCCTCAGGATAGGTCTTTTAAGGCTAAAAATAAAACAAATTTTCGTCCCTTTCGCAGAAACGGACCAGCCTCGAATTCTACATCCTCTAAGCAAGAGGGTAATTCTTCTCAAACCAAGCCAGCCTGGAGACCGATGCAAGGCTGGAACAAAGGTAAGCAGGCCAAGAAGCCCGCTACCGCTACCAAGACAGCATGAGATGCTGGCCCCCGATCCGGGACCGGATCTGGTGGGGGGCAGACTCTCTCTCTTCGCTCAGGCTTGGGCAAGAGATGTTCAGGATCCTTGGGTGCTAGAAATAGTTTCTCAAGGTTATCTCCTGGAATTCAAGGACCTATCCCCAAGGGGAAGGTTCCACAGGTCTCAATTGTCTTCAGACCAAATAAAAAGACAGGCATTCTTACATTGTGTAGAAGACCTGTTAAAAATGGGAGTGATTCATCCTGTTCCATTAGGAGAACAAGGGATGGGGTTTTACTCCAATCTGTTCATAGTTCCCAAAAAAGAGGGAACATTCAGGCCAATTTTGGATCTCAAGATCCTAAACAAATTTCTCAAGGTCCCATCGTTCAAGATGGAAACCATTCGGACAATTCTTCCTACCATCCAGGAAGGTCAATTCATGACCACGGTGGATTTAAAGGATGCGTATCTACATATTCCTATCCACAAGGAACATCATCGGTTCCTAAGATTCGCCTTTCTGGACAAGCATTACCAGTTTGTGGCACTTCCATTCGGACTAGCCACTGCTCCAAGAATTTTCACAAAGGTACTAGGGTCCCTTCTAGCGGTGCTAAGGCCAAGGGGCATTGCAGTAGTACCCTACTTGGACGACATACTGATTCAAGCGTCGTCTCTACCACAAGCAAAGGCTCATACGGACATTGTCCTAGCCTTTCTCAGATCTCACGGGTGGAAAGTGAACGTAGAAAAAAGTTCTCTATTCCCGTCAACAAGAGTTCCCTTCTTGGGAACAATAATAGACTCCTTGGAAATGAAGATTTTTCTGACAGAAGCCAGAAAATCAAAACTTCTAAGCTCTTGTCAAGTACTTCATTCTGTTCTTCTTCCTTCCATAGCGCAGTGCATGGAAGTAATAGGTTTGATGGTTGCGGCAATGGACATAGTTCCTTTTGCGCGAATTCATCTAAGACCATTACAACTGTGCATGCTCAGACAGTGGAATGGGGATTATACAGATTTGTCCCCGACGATCCAAGTAGATCAGAGGACCAGAGATTCACTCCGTTGGTGGCTGACCCTGGACAACCTGTCCCAAGGGATGAGCTTCAGAAGACCAGAGTGGGTCATTGTAACGACCGACGCCAGCCTGGTGGGCTGGGGCGCGGTCTGGAAACACCTGAAGGCTCAGGGTCTATGGTCTCGGGAAGAATCTCTTCTCCCGATAAACATTCTGGAACTGAGAGCGATATTCAATGCTCTCAAGGCTTGGCCTCAACTAGCAAAGGCCAAATTCATAAGGTTTCAATCAGACAACATGACGACTGTTGCATATATCAACCATCAGGGGGGAACAAGGAGTTCCCTGGCGATGGAAGAAGTGACCAAAGTAATTCAATGGGCGGAGCTTCACTCCTGCCACTTGTCTGCAATCCACATCCCAGGAGTGGAAAATTGGGAAGGGGATTTTCTGAGTCGTCAGACATTTCATCCGGGGGAGTGGGAACTCCATCCGGAAATCTTTGCCCAAATAACTCAATTATGGGGCATTCCAGACATGGATCTGATGGCGTCTCGTCAGAACTTCAAGGTTCCTTGCTACGGGTCCAGATCCAGGGATCCCAAGGCGACTCTAGTAGATGCACTAGTAGCGCCCTGGACCTTCAACCTAGCTTATGTGTTCCCACCGTTTCCTCTCATTCCCAGGCTGGTAGCCAGGATCAATCAAGAGAGGGCTTCGGTGATCTTGATAGCTCCTGCGTGGCCACGCAGAACTTGGTATGCAGACCTGGTGAATATGTCATCGGCTCCACCATGGAAGCTACCTTTGAGACGGGACCTTCTTGTTCAAGGTCCGTTCGAACATCCGAATCTGGCATCACTCCAACTGACTGCTTGGAGATTGAACGCTTGATTTTATCAAAGCGTGGGTTCTCAGATTCTGTCATTGATACTCTTATTCAGGCTAGAAAGCCTGTAACTAGGAAAATTTACCATAAAGTATGGAAGAAATATATCTGTTGGTGCGAATCGAAAGGATTCCCATGGAACAGGGTAAAAATTCCTAAGATTCTATCCTTTCTACAAGAGGGTTTGGAGAAAGGATTATCTGCAAGTTCTTTGAAGGGACAGATTTCTGCTTTATCTGTTTTACTTCACAAGAAGCTGGCGGCTGTGCCAGATGTTCAGGCTTTCGTTCAGGCTCTGGTTAGAATCAAGCCTGTTTACAAACCTTTGACTCCTCCTTGGAGTCTCAATTTAGTTCTTTCAGTTCTTCAAGGGGTTCCGTTTGAACCCTTACATTCCGTAGATATTAAGTTATTATCTTGGAAAGTTTTATTTTTGGTTGCAATTTCTTCTGCTAGAAGAGTTTCAGAGTTATCTGCTCTGCAGTGTTCTCCTCCTTATCTGGTGTTCCATGCAGATACGGTGGTTTTGCGTACTAAACCTGGTTTTCTTCCGAAAGTTGTTTCTAATAAAAATATTAACCAGGAGATAGTTGTGCCTTCTTTGTGTCCGAATCCAGTTTCAAAGAAGGAACGTTTGTTGCACAATTTGGATGTAGTTCGTGCTCTAAAATTCTATTTAGAGGCTACAAAGGATTTCAGACAAACATCTTCCTTGTTTGTTGTTTATTCTGGTAAAAGGAGAGGTCAAAAAGCAACTTCTACCTCTCTCTCTTTTTGGCTTAAAAGCATCATCAGATTGGCTTATGAGACTGCCGGACGGCAGCCTCCTGAAAGAATCACAGCTCATTCCACTAGGGCTGTGGCTTCCACATGGGCCTTCAAGAACGAGGCTTCTGTTGATCAGATATGTAAGGCAGCGACTTGGTCTTCACTGCACACTTTTACCAAATTTTACAAATTTGATACTTTTGCTTCTTCTGAGGCTATTTTTGGGAGAAAGGTTTTGCAAGCCGTGGTGCCTTCCATCTAGGTGACCTGATTTGCTCCCTCCCATCATCCGTGTCCTAAAGCTTTGGTATTGGTTCCCACAAGTAAGGATGACGCCGTGGACCGGACACACCTATGTTGGAGAAAACAGAATTTATGTTTACCTGATAAATTACTTTTTCCAACGGTGTGTCCGGTCCACGGCCCGCCCTGGTTTTTTAATCAGGTCTGATGATTTAATTTCTCTAACTACAGTCACCACGGTATCATATGATTTCTCCTATGCAAATATTCCTCCTTTACGTCGGTCGAATGACTGGGGAAGGCGGAGCCTAGGAGGGATCATGTGACCAGCTTTGCTGGGCTCTTTGCCATTTCCTGTTGGGGAAGAGAATATCCCACAAGTAAGGATGACGCCGTGGACCGGACACACCGTTGGAGAAAGTAATTTATCAGGTAAACATAAATTCTGTTATATATATATTTACTAATAGTGGCTTATACTATTCTTTTAAAACTTAATTGGTGCATTGCGGCCCAGGCTTAGGTCGCAGACAGTGGTTGAGTATAACATTACTTATTGTGTTCACACTTTATGATTGACTTATTCTCGGGTACATCCCCTTTACAATCTCTATGCCCTCTACAGGCTTCTAGGTTCCAGATTTATCACACTTTACCTCTCAATTTATATCAGGTTACCCTTAACATTTTTATTGCATTGGAATTTCCCAGAAAAAAAAAATTGTATTGTTCATAGTTTATACTAATTTTTATTGCTACTATGATGATAGATATTATATTAGCATATTATATAATACATTAGTCAATGCTCCTTCCATTTTCAAGCAACTTGATAAACATATATTTCTAAATGTAATGTTTTTCACATTGTTTTATTGTTTTAAAAGATAGATAATCCCTTTAGTACCCATTCCCCAGTTTTGCATAACCAACACTGTAATATTAAGACACATTTTACCTCTGTGATTACCTTGTATTTAAACCTCTGCAGACTGCCCCCATATTTCAGTTCTTTTGATAGACTTGCAGATTTGAAAAGTTATTTGAATTGGCATGTCCTATCTGAATCATTAAAGCTTAATGTTGACTTGACTGTCCCTTTAATGGCTAATAATCTCACACTTTTAAGTCATGGTGTAATTTCTTCCTTCCTAGAGTGATTATTTAGGCATTTTCTTAAACTGATGCTGTTATGGTTTTCGTTTACATCAGTAAATATAGATAAACGGGTCCTGGGGTTACCTTCAAATTGTGATGTTTTGTTTCATCATAGTTATTCTCTGGTTCACTGTTTTCATTTATATATTGATTCTGAGCCTATAACGGTAGCTGTGAATAGCCTACCTTTAGTCAACACCCATTTTCCAAATATATTTATTTTTTAAAGGTCCATGAGTGGCCTCTTTTCATATTTACAATGGGATTTTATATATATATATATATATATATATATATATATATATATATATATATATATATATATATATATATATAAAAAAGTCTGTTTTACTATATGTTTGTTTATTTTTTTCTTTTACAGGTATATTTTGTTAATTTAATGCAATCTAGCTGTATGTTTTGTTGTATTTTGCAGGTCCTCAATAAAAATATAATTTAAAAAAAACAAGGCTGTATCTGTGTAAACCCTGTTAGATAATTACTTGAGCCATCATATGTTCCACTTAGCCTTTTTTGTGTTTTTATTGCTTGTTTTATATCTGTCCAAAATTGTCTTCACCAGGAGAGAGAGAGTAGGAGAAAACTTAAGTTTAAACATGGTAGTATTGTGGTGCCCATTACTTTATAGAAACTCACTTGATTTTAGAAAAATAAAAAATGTACACTTAATTTACAGGAAAAAGGAACAAAATAAATAATGAATGTATATAGTAACGTTTTTTCTTTATATATTATTAAACATTTTGGCCCAAATTACAATTGAAGCTCTATGGATAGCACATGGTGTGAAATCAATATTACTATCCCACACTAGTGCACAGTCTTGTATTACAAGTCAATAGTAAAATGAATTACCAGAGAACGTTTAACACGGACAACAGCTTTTTAGCGTTACCACACTAAACATCGCAAAAATGACAAGTTGTGAGTTATGTATTGCACTACTGGAGAGCCTGAAGTAAAGTGTTAGAGCTAGAATAACAAAACACATGCAAAACATATTAAAATAAAGTATTACACTCCTATATATACATATTAAATGTAAAATATAAGTTTATTATTTAAATAGTAATTAAAAGTGTTTTAAAGAGATATGTTTATGATAAGGTGGTTGACTGGGAAGAGGTCAAAGGTGTGTGTATTTATATGTATGTGTGTGTGTATATATGTGTCTGTGTGTATAATATATATATATATATATCAGTCACTATATAGATAAAGCACTCACTAGAAAATTTTGTAAAAGTAACATTTAATGTAGAAAATAAAAGCATAACGTTTCAGAACCATTACAGTTTCTTTAACAAATGCATAACATGACTAGCATGGAACCCAAAATCTAGTCATGTTATGCAAACAGTCACTATATAGTGACTGGATTTATCTCTAGAAGCACCCTGGTAGTTGCTTAATGGGAATATGGAGTGAATTTCTCATCTAATATAAAACTTTATATAAAGCAAACCTTATTATTAGCTGCATAAAGTGTAAATCACAACTGTATTGATGCTTCGCGTACATAGCACACATCCATGTCTTGTCGGTTTCAATTATAACATAAAATGTATTGAAAAAGTGCAAGTAAAATCGCAGACCTGGATGGCATCAGTGTTTAGCAAGCAAAGTTACCTCTGACCCACCTGATGCGTTTCACCGAAGCTTTATTGAAAGGTGACAATCAGTGGGAGCTAGCTGTTGATTAGTGACTACACACATTCCTCTTGTCATTGTCTCACCAAATGTGTTCAGTTAGCTCTCAGCAGTACATTACTGCTCTGTAGCTGATTTGACAAGGGTTAAGTATATGCAAGCAGTAGTGCAATGATAGCATGCTCAAACACATCTTGTATGTTCATTTAATTGCTAGGAACACACAGCCAAAGGGCTGATTCAGTCTTGTTCAATGATCATTCCCCTTACCTTTCCTGATCCTGAGAC
>NC_069499.1:158206674-158241674 GCF_027579735.1 Bombina bombina
AATAAGTGCACATTCATACAGGCATGACTGGTATAAAGTAAACATTTTAATGATATTTTGTTGTTTCATAGAATGTCTTAAAATTGGTGAGTGCTTACAGATGCTTACTTGGTTCTCATGTAATTTCTTTAAGAGTTGAATGATCTAAAAAAATGATCAACTGGCAGCCCAGGGGCTACATGTGCCCCCTGCCACTAGTTTTTGTGGAAAGTGCATATTGATCTTCAGTCCCTATCGGAATCATAAAAGTTTAATTTTGACTAGACTATCCCTTTAATGATAAGTTCCCTCCCATCCGGCACCAGCTCTGATCTTAACTTAGAAGAGCTAAATATAGTAAGTACGCAATCTTCCTTGGTGTACCTCAAGGAGTACTGAGTCTACAATGACCTTATGGAGACATAATAAACACAGAAAGAAGCGCCCTCTCAGAAATAAACAACAAGCTCAATAACTTGTTAGCTTGTTCTATAGCACTGGTTTTCAAATCTGTCCTCAGGCCTCCCTAAGAGTCCACATTTTGAGGATATCTGAACTAGAGCACAGGTGAACCAGTCAGCTGATTAGTAAACATGGCTATTTTACCTGCTCTCATCCAAGGTTATCCAGAAAACCTGGCATGTTGGGGAGGCCTTGGAAAATCATTAGAAGGCTCAAAGAAGCTGCACTCAGGTGGTAAATCGCCAAGTTATTGAGCTGTTTTTTGTTCCTGAGAGTGCGCTTGTCTTTCTGTGTGTGTGTGTGTGTATATATATATATATATATATATATATATTTATATATATATATATATATATACACACACACACATATATATATATATATATATATATATATATATATATATATACACACACACACACATATATATATATATATATATATATATATATATATATATATATATATATATATATATATATATATATATATATACATACACCGGTATATATATATATATACACACACACACGCTTGTGTGTATTTCTATTTCAGAACTGCAAGGCATAGAAAAGATCTAGCTGCACCAATATAAATTTTAGCTGCATCTGGGCACGGCCATGGTGGGAAGTTGGAGCACCCATTGGTGTCTTTTTATTTCAACCGGCGAAAGCTGTAGCTGCGGTTGCTGGAGCAGCTACCCACTGGAGTGACACTCTGTCAGAGCTCATTGAGATGGAAACTCCCCTTGAAGATCTTCAGGATATACTTTAGGCTCTGAGAATTGCTAAATCCTTCATCTGTGACGCGAATATGCATATTATTCGCATAAATGCAAAGGTTTCTGGCTTTGCGGTCCTAGCCTGCCAGACTCTCTGGTTGAATTCTTGGTCTGCGGATATGACTTCTAAATCCAGACTCCTTTCTCTTTCTTTTATTGGGAAGATTTTATTCGGTCCAGGGCTGGACTCCATTATTTCTATTGTTACCGGAGGGAAAGGTGCCTTCCTACCGCAGGATAAGAAGAATAGGCCTAAGGGACGGCAATTGTCTAATTTTCGTTCTGACAAATCATGACGACGGTAATCCTTATCCAAGTCCGATCAGCCCAAGAGTACATGAAAGCCGGCTCAGTCCTGAAATAAGTCCAAGCAGACTAAGAACCCAGCCGAGAACAAATCGCCATAAAGGGGTGGCCCCCGATCCGGGATCGGATCGAGTAGGGGGCAGACTCTTTTTTTTCAGGTGCTTGGTTCCAGGATGTACAGGATCCTTGAGTCCTGGAGGTTTTATCTCAAGGATTCAGAATAGGATTCAAGTCTTATCCGCCCATGGGCAGATTCCTACTCTTCAGTCTGTCTACAAGACCAGAAAAGAGGGCTCCCTTCTTATGTTGCGTATGGGATCTCTCCTCTCTAGGAGTAAGTGTCCCGGTACCTACAGTAGAAAGATGTTTGGGGTTTTATTCAAACCCTTTTGTGGTTCCAAAGAAGGAGGGAACTTTTCATCCAATTCTGGACCTAAAGTGCCTAAACAAGTTTCTGAATGTTCCCTCTTTCAAGATGGAGACAATATGGTCAATCCTTCATCTGGTTCAGGAAGGACAGTTTATGACTACAATAGACCTGAAGGATGCATACCTTAATGTCCCGATACACAGGGAGCATTTTCAGTTCCTGAGGTTTGCCTTTCTGGACCAGCACTTCCAGTTCATAGCTCTTCCGTTTGGCCTAGCTAATGCTCCAAGGATATTTACGAAAGTTCTGTGGGGCTCTTCTAGACGCTGCCAGAATACAAGGTATTGGAATAGTGCCTTACTTGGATGATATCTTGGTATAGGAACTATCTTTTCGTCTAGCGGAAGAACATTTGAAGTCCCTTCTCAATCTTCTTCGATCACAGGGATGGAAGATAAACTTGTGAAAGAGTTCTTTTACTCCAAGTACAAGGGTGAATTTCCTGGGGACAATAATAGACTCCATATCCATGAGAATATTCCTCACAGATCAGAGACGTTGCAAGCTAACTTATGCATGTCTTTTCCTCCAGGCCTCCCTGAGACCATCAGTGGCTCAGTGTATGGAGGTGATCGGACTTATGGTGTCCTGTATGGACATCATTCCTTTTGCCAGATTCCATCTCAGACCCTTACAACTATGCATGCTGAGACAATGGAACGACAACCATTCAGATCTTTCTCAGCAGATCGTGCTGGACAACTTGTCGAGAGACTCGCTCTCTTGATGGCTCTGTTCAGATTATCTGTCCCAAGGCACGTGCTTCTTGAGACTGTTCTGGGAGATTGTGATTACGGATGCAAGCCTTTCCAGCTGGGGTGCCAAGAAGGCACAAGGACTGTGGACTCAGGAGTCCTCCCTTCCGATCAATATTTTGGAACTCTGGACAATCTTCAATGCCTTAAAGGCTTGGCCCATTCTGGGTTCGTCCCAGTTTATCAGATTCCAATCAGACAATATAACCTTGGTTGCCTACATCAACCATCAGGGGGAAACGAGAATTTCCTTGGCGATGAGAGAAGTATCTCAGATACTAGAGTGGGCGGAGACTCACAGATTTCGGTTGTGGACAACTGGGAAGCGGACTTCCTCAGCAGGCAATCCTTTCACCCAGGGGAATGGTCTCTCCACCCTGAGGTGTTTGCAGAGATATGTAGCGAGTGGGGGACGCCAGAGATAGATCTCATGGCATCCCGCCTCAATACCAAGCTACCCAGGTACGGGTCGAGGGATCCTCAGGCGGAATTTATAGATGCCCTAGCAGTACCATGGAGATTCAGACTCGTATATCTTTTTCCTCCATTACCGCTTCTCCCTCGTGTGGTGGCTCGCATCAAGCAGGAGCGAGCATCAGTGATTCTGATTGCTTCATCGTGGCCTCGAAGGACGTGGTTTGCGGATCTGGTGGGGATAATCTCATTTCCTTAGTGGAGGTTACCTTGTCGCAGAGATCTGCTGATACAGGGTCCCTTCGTTCATCAAAATCTAGATTTTCTCAGGCTGACTGCGTGGAGATTGAACGCTTAGTCTTAGCCAAGTGAGGGTTCTCAATACTCTGGTTCAAGCTAGTAAGCCAGTTACTCATCGTATCTACCATAAAGTGTAGTGAACTTACTTGTACTGGTGTGACAAGTGTTGTTTCTCCTGGCATAAGGTTAAGATTGCCAGAATCCAGTCCATCATGGAGAAAGGAAACATCTGCTAGTTCCCTGAAGGGACAGATATCTTCCCTGTTGGTGTTACTGCACAAGAGATTAGCTGAGCTTACAGATGTGCAGTCCTTTTGTAAAGGCTCTGACTAGGATCAGACTTGTGTTTAGATCTGGGGCTCCGCCTTGGAGCCTAAATCTTGTTCTTCATGTTTTGCAGCAGGCTCCGTTTGAGCCTATACATGTTGACATTAAATTGTTATCTTGGAAGGTTCTTTTTTTGCTGGCTATTGCCTCTACGTGCAGAGCTTCTGAGATTTCTGCTTTACAATGTGACTCCCCTTATCTTGTTGAGGAGTGTCATCCACTTAGCTTATGAGACAGCGGGACAACAGCCCCCTGAAAGGATAACGGCTCATTCAACTAGAGCAGTGGCTTTCTCTTGGGCTTTTAAGAATGAATCCTCTATGGATCAAATTTGTAAGGTGGCTACCTGGTCCTCCTTACACACTTTTTCTAAATTTTACAAGTTTGATGTGTTTGCTTTCAGCTTTCAGGAGAAAAGTTTTGCAGGCTGTGGTGCCCTCAGAATTTTTTTTGTTCCCTTCCGTTATTCATTTAGTGTCCTCTGGAGCTTTGGTAATGTTTTCCCAACAGTAAGGAATGAAGTTGTGGACTCTCCCTGCCTTATGGAAGGAAAACATAATTTATGCTTACCAGATACATTTCTTTCCTTTCTGGCAGGGAAAGTCCACGACCCCACACGTAAGTTATTTTTTTGTGGGGTGGCTCCCTTTTTATATTATTTCTGCTGGCACCTTTATACCTTGATATTTCTCCTACTTTTCCTTGTTCCCTCTGCAGAATGACTGGGGGATAGGGGAAGTGGGAGGGATATTTAAGCCTTTGGCTGGGGTGTCTTTGCCTCCTCCTGATGGCCAGGTGTTGTATTTCCAAACACTGAGCAATTAAAGGGACAATGAACCCAAAATGTTTCTTCCATGATTCAGACAGAGAATATTATTTTAAACAACATTCCAATTTACTTCTATTATATAATTTGCTTCATTCTTTAGATATCCTTGGTTAACGAAATAGCAATGCACATGGGTGAGCCAATCACATGAGGCAAATATGTGCAGCCACCAATCAGAAGCTACTGAGCCTATCTAGATATGCTTTTCAGGAAAGAATATCAAGAGAATGAAGAAAAATAGATAATAGAAGTAAATTAGAAAGTCGTTTAAAATGGCATTCTCTATCTGAATCATGAAAGAAAAAATGTGGGTTTAATGGAACGAAAGGAATTTATCTGGTAAGCATAAATTATATTTTTGCTCTATACTTCCATTAGCAACAATACTTCTCATAAAAGTTCTAACTGTTTTTCTGCAGCATACACACATATCCTGTGAGGGCCCGTGCGCCTGTATTCAAACACCACAGCTTCTCAGAGAGCAGGTGGTGAAGACGTAATTTGTGTCATACAAGCTGCTGACGCTCTGAGCAGGCATGGTGTTTTTTAACAACTTTTACTAGAAGCATTTTTTGCTAATAAAAGTATATTGCGGAAATGCTTATATTTAAAATTGAAACGCACATTTCAACTTTGACTTTTCCATCCCTTTAAGTAACTTTAAGTTATCCTTAACTGCTAGTTCTTCTTCTCCATCCTATGCAGATCCTGTAGTTTTATACACTTAAAATCCCTTAGTAACTTAAAACTAATTAGCAGTAGTCTAAACTTCAAATACTTAAATGGACATGGGAAAAAAAGTTCTTTCATTATTTAGCTAAAATTTTAAACATCTTCCCAGTTTACTTCTATTATCAAATTTTCTTTGTTTTCTTGTTATCCTTTGTAAAAAAGCAGGAATGTAGGTTCAGGAGTGTGCACGTGTCTGCAGCACTATATGACAGCAGTTTTGCAACAATGTTATACATTAGCAAGAGCACTAGATGGCAGCGCTATTTCCGTTCATGTAGTGCTCCAGACATGTGCACGCTACCTATCTAGATATCTCTTCAACAAAGAATAACATGAGAACAATGCAAATTTGATAATAGAAGTACATTTGAAACTTTTTTTTAACATTGTATTCTCTATCTGAATCATGAAAGAAAAAAATTGGGGTTCATGTCCCTTTAACCCTGAAAGTGTCATCTTCTGAAAGTAATAAAACAGCATGGTCCCACTGCCAAATGTGTGCGCCCCATGCATTACAGCTGTATCCGCTGCAGCCCTTCCAGAGCCAGTGCTGGAATAGTCCACAGAAACATCCATTGGGAAGGCAGGAAAGAGGAACTATTTAGGAGCATGTGGTTAATAGCACAACAATAGCATTATTTTTCAGAAGTTGGTATGTTAGTTTAATGTGATCAGTGATGATATTAATGATGCTAATGATGTTTGAACAAGCACATATTCGTTTAGCTATTTCCTGTTGTTTAGATGGAGTTTTTTTGTTGGGGAAAATAGCCTTGACTAGATTTGTTTTAAATCTATCCATGCAAGAGTAATAGTTTGGGGGCTGGGGTATTACAATTCTGCTTTTATTGCAAGGTTGTGGGTTTTATCAGCTGTTTACATTACCCAGCAACTAAATGCAGCCGCCAATCAGCAAGCGCTATCCAGGGTGCTGAACCGAAAAAGGGTCGGCTCCTAAGCTTACATTCCTGCTTTTCAAATAAAGATACCGAAAAAACGAAGAAAAAATCATAGTAGGAGTAAATTAGAAAGTTGCTTAAAATTGCATGCTCTATCTGAATCATAAAATAAATATCCCTTTAATAATCAAGCAAGTGCTGGAAGAAGTTGACCACCATGGTACTTAAGACTCTGCTTCTTCATTTCCTGGTATGGAATATGTAGCTGATGATAGTTCAGAATCCTCTTATTGTGAGTCAGAACTTACTTGGGTGTTCAGGGCTTGACACATTTTTTCAGCCAAAAATGCTTGTGTTTTTTTGTAATGGTTTCTCTGTTGGATCTTATAGTATTCTTTTAACCCCTTAACTACCGAGAAGTTCAGGGAAGAACTTGACCAAAACACTGGATATTTTTTTTTTGTTTTTAAAGAGACAGTCTACTCAAAATTAAACTTTCATGATTCAGATAGGGCATGACATTTTAAACAACATTCCAATTGACTTTTATCATTAAATTTGCTTTGTTCCCTTGGTGGTTTTCTTGAAAAGCTAAACCTAGGTAGGCTCAAACTGATTAGTAAACCGTTGAAAACCACCTCTTAGCTCAGAGCATTTTGAAAGTTTTTCACAGTTAGACAGTACTAGTTCATGTGTGTCATATAGATAACATTGTGCTCACTCCCGATGAGTTATTTAGGAGTCTGCACTGATTGGCTTAACTGCATGTCTGTCAAAAGCACTGATATAAGGGGGTAGTCTGTAGAGGCTTAGATACAAGGTAATCACAGAGGTAAAAAGTATATTAATATAAACATGTTGGTTATGTAAAACTGGGGAATGCGTAATAAAGGGATTATTTATCTTTTTAAACAATAAACATTCTGGTGAAGACTGTCCCTTTAAGTAGACAACCCAAGGCATTAATCTAAGCCCACTTTGGTATATTTCATGCCACCATTCACTGTCAAATGCAGTTATATAAAAAATAATCATTATCGTTTTCACAAACTTTGGGTTTCTTACTGAAATTATTTACGCACTGCTTGTGCAATCACAAATGATTGTAAAAGCTTCTCTGGGATGATGGGATCCCCTTTGTTTAGAAATGGCAGACATATATGGCTTTGTCATTGGTTTTTGATTATTAGTAGGCTGCTAATTGCAGCTGCGCCCCACACTTCTATTATTCCGGGCTGTGAATGGGGTTAATCAGGTAGCTCGCTACCACATTCATAGGTACTGGCAGAGAGTCTGCCAGTATGCAGTTTAGTTTTTTTTCTGCACTGTAGATTAACCCGCAAATAGCCTCCTGCACCCTTTTTATATCATGCAGCAGGAACAGTAAAAAAGTTATTTTTAAATGACTATTGTTTCTGGTCACTTTGAAATGGCTGCCAAGCTCTGCCCACTGATGACATCACAATCTGGGCTGCATTAAAGCGTCACTAGTTACAAAAGACTCACTAGTTGGATTCAACAGACTGTATATGCTATTCAGCAGAGTGCCTAGATGCAGCCCTGATCGTGATGTCATCAGTGGGCTGAGCTTGGCAGCCATTTCAATGTTGCCAGAAACAATATTCATTTTAAAATAACCTTTTTACTGTTCCTGCTGACATAGAAAGGGTGCAGGAGGATATCTGCAGCTTAATGTAAAGTAAGACTTTAAGATGATTAAAGGGACACTGAACCCAATTTTTTTCTTTAGTGATTCAGATAGAGCATGCAATTTGAAGCAACTTTCTAATTACTCCTATTATCATGTTTTCTTCTTTCTTTTGCTATCTTTATTTGAAAAAGAAGGCATCTAAGGTTTTTTCTTGGTTCAGACTCTGGACAGCACATTTTTATTGGTTGATGAATTTATCGACCGATCAGCAAGGACAACCCAGATTGTTCACCAAAAATGGGCCGGTATCTAAACTTACATTCTTGCATTTCAAATAAAGATACCAAGAGAATAAAGAAAAATTGGTAATAGGAGTAAATTAGAAAGTTGCTTTAAATTTCATGCTCTATATCTGAATCACGAAAGAAAAAAATGTGGGTTCAGTGTCCCTTTTAAGGTGTAAACTGCCCCTTTTAATTAATAGATTTGACCACTAGGTGGCAGTAATGTATAAAGATTGTTTAAAATATTGGCTGAAAGGTTAAAGGGATACTCAAGTCAAAATAAACTTATGATTCAGATAAAGCATGCAGTTTTAAGATACTTTCCAATTTACTTTCATCATCAAATTTTGGGCAGTCTTTTATATGCACGCAGGGTATACATATACTAGTCTATGATTGGCTGATGTCTGTCACATGTTTTAAGAGCCTAAAACATGGGTGAAAAAAATCTGTTTATTTAAAAGTACGTGTTATTGCATTGTCTTTTCATTATGTACTTGTTAATTATGCAATTCAACTGCATTTATTGGATTTAAAAGAGGCTGTGCACACCTGTTTTTGATAAGCATGAGTAAGGGTGTAATGCCCGAAACGTTGCTTATTCCTGTTGTACCAGCTATGAAGATAATGTAATAAAGTAATATTTACATTCAAGACAAGTGCTGTGGATCCTATGTTTGGATGATTATAGGGGGGATTGCAGTTACCCTTTCTTCCTCAAGCATTGTGATGGCTGTGCTGCTGTATACAGATTGTGAGAAAGCCTTTTATGTAGTGCACTATCCCATCCCTCCTCCCTTCAGTTTTATTTTCTGGTGTGTAGGGCCCCTCCCACTCCCTCCCCCCCCTGCTGCTGGACCACCCACCCCCTCCCGCTTTCCCTCCCACACCTCCAGCTGGCGCCAACAGATGATCGTTACAGAAGGTGACACCAACAGTGTCACTGTCTAACAATCAGACATCGGCCTTCATGTGGAACCGGAGCACTGACTCTGCCTGCAGCTCAGAAATAGCTGTCTCTTTACAGCCAAGGCTGCTGAAGCTTCCTGGAACTAGGACGTATATACGTTATATGGTACGATGGTCTTTGTACTGCATGATGTATTTATACGTCTTTTTGGGTTAAGGGGTTCAAGTAAACTACAATGAATAAATACATTTTAGTAGTTTCAGTGAGGTAGTAAGTTTGCAGTTTTGTATGTTTGAAAGAAATTTTTAGTCAAACTATTTTAAAACAATACTAGAGTAGAAATATAAAGTAAATGACACCTGTCCCCACCCCCTTGTGCAGACTTACTAATACTCAATGCACCTCAGTCTATGCCATACTAGCAACCGGCTAAGTGCATGCGGATGTAGTAAACCTGCAAGGACAGAGTAAGGTCCGGGCAATATTCTTCGTAATCTTAGTTACTAATAGCTGCAGGCCCAGTATACAGCGTACAAGATAGAAGCTCCAGCGGTACTAACGCCTCCAAACTTGCTTGAATTGTCGCGGCAAATCTTCACCATCTACTTGTAAGTGATTCAGGAAACAAAGCCAGACAGCAGTTAAAGTGAAGGTAAAGTTAGGTTAATTAACTATTGTATTTATGTACCTTTTACTTATTCAAATACAGTCGCTAGGTTTGTTTTTTAAACTAATGTATTTATTTCTGTATATTTTTAACTTGATTTCTCATACCGTTCCCTGCAGAATCTCCTCCCATCCTCCATTTCCTGGTTTGTGATGCTGTGACGTATAGAGCGGTCCCACCCGCTCTATACGTGTCTAGTAAGCTTGTGCACATCGAGCATGGAGGAACTGCGCATGCGCATATTTTGTTGCCGTTCTTGATGAGATGGGCTTTCACTGCTTGCCCAAAAATTTCTTTGTGCGCATGCGCAAAACGAGGACGCGCTCGCTTGGCCGCAAAGAACAAGAGAAGGCTACGCATGCGCATACTGTACTAAACATGCTGACGTCAATTGACGGCCGCCTAACGGCCAGACAATCAATTGGCTCTTCAAACAACGTGATCGTTGTACAGAAAGAAAACAAAAAAACGGGTTGATTTACTGGGAGCCGGATCGATGAGAATAATCTAAGAAATCTAAATTTATATTGAGGTATAAAAATAATCATGAATGAAACTACTATTATTTTGCATTGAAATATTTTATTCTTTAATACAGTACGTTTTACTTTACCTTCACTTTAAGATAAAATACTTGTATATGCAAACGGCATACTTTATTGTTACAATTAAAGTTTTCATCATTTTTTATGTTTCAAGGCACATACAGGTAAATTACAATACAAATAAACTCAGTGTTTGCCCGTGTTGGGTTTTTTATATTCCGTCTGTGCTGGAATAAACATCTCTTTTACTGGCAAAACCTCCTTCTGCTGGATTACTTTCCTATTTATCAGAAATTAAATGTCCCTCATGTCAAGGATAGCTCAAATGAGAAACTTTAAAATGTTTGCCTCTAAATGACTTTGAAGCTGATGTGAGATTGTCCAGACTTGTACCTGCATCTTGCTGCATAAAGAGTAACTAGGAAAATTAATTCTTTGTAGCCTTTTAAAGGGGCATATCCAGTGTCTGCTCTCAAAATATCAAAACACAACATTTATTTTGGATGCTGATTATTCACAATATAGTTCTTAAAAGCGTGGATTAGCTGCAAGCATGGAAGCCTGTCATTCTGTTATCAAAAGTTTTTTTTCTTAAGACACGGTAGAGACAGATGTTAATGATCTCTTAAACTGATCAAGCAATCACTGCATAAAATAGTCAGGGTTCTAAATCTTAAAGCATACATTCCAGCCAATTTGAAGTCGGTGAAAAATAAAAATATTCAGAGTAAGATTACAGGAAAATAGGACACTGAAATGTCTCTATATTGGATGATACAAAGCAATATCACAATATCACCTAATAGATACAAATACCAACTGCCCAATCAATTAAATAAAAAAAAATAGCAAGTAAGCAATAAACAAACAAGTACATGTGCTCATTATACCCATAATGCCGATGTCCAAATCCCTTTATCTCTCTGGTTTTAGAACACATCACATGTTGGTAGACGTACATTTGTGAGGCCGCCAGCATCATTCATCTCTGTTTGGAGCCAGATTGTGAAAATCCAACACCCTAAGATCTGGATTTGCAAAAAAGTTAGTGTGTGGGGACTTTCACAAGAAGATATCCAGCTCAAAATAGAGACGGATGCCTCTGGCGGCCACCATTGTTTGCATTCGTGACCTCACAAAAATTACTAATGCACATTTCTACCTGTTAGTATCACTACACATTATTACAGGGGATTAGTCAAGATACAGGATCTAAAACCACAAAACCACTATACTGTTTGCTGTTAAACTTGCACTTTTGGTTTTTGATTTTGAAATCGTGAGATTAATGACGCAGATTATAGGGTAGATTTATTAGATGTCGAGCAGACATGATTTGGTATAGCGAATCATGTCCACTTGACATCGCTAAATACCGACAGCATACGCTGTCCGCATTTATCATTGCACAAGCATTTCTAGTTATCGGATCAGGATGAATTCAGTGGTGGCGGACAGGTTAAGGAGCAGAAGCAGCGGTCTTATGATGACTGCTTGTTCTTAACTTGCATTTCAGGCAAGGTTGAAACGCTGGGTAACCGAAGCAGCATTCACTGCTTCATAAATGTAGCCCTATAATTTCCTGTTGTTGTTTTTGAGAAATAAGAATATTAATAGCAGAATCATTTTAAGTTTCTGGAAAAACACACTTGAGAATCCCGGGGCGAAATTTAAAAAAGAAAAAATATCATCAACCCAATAATTTCTAAACTCTTTCATAACCAAATATCTGGAGCCCCTTCAAAAGTGCTTCTCTAGGTTTTACCTAATAAATCCATACGCAAATGTAATACAAGGCGGCACAGTTTGCGATATTTCCCATAGGGTCACCACTTTTACCTTTTTGAGTTGTAATGCTTATAACCCATTGTTTTATAAATGAAGTTGTGCTAAGGTTGGAAAACTGTAAACTTGGGTAATACAGTATTTTTTTTCTATTAGAAACAAATAATTAATTTGGGTTTAGGTCTAATCCAGCTGTCGGTGTTGCTGTTCTTAAACACCAGGTGCAGTTTCTGTGTATGCTTCAACGTGGAGAATGAATTGCAATAATTAATGTTAATGTTGTTTTATTCAGATATTTCCAATCTCTGCTCAGACTACATTTTAGATACACATCTACATTTTACTTGAATTGTGGTGTTAAATGATTAATAGTCCTAATTTTGTGGAAGTATCTTTTCTATATATTTTGTTGGATTGAAACATTTATTACAGTAAATTCTTTGTTGCCTTATCAGCATAATTAATCTTTGTCCTTGGTTAAACTGCCTCTTCCACTTTAATGAGAGAACATTTGAATTATTTTAATAGGCGATGGCTATTGCTCCTTCGTTTTCAAAGAGCACAACTCGTTTTACCAGTTACTATGTACATGTACAGTATTATATGTGTATGTGTGTGTGTATGTATGTATATATATATATATATATATTTACCTTTTTTTTTAAGGACATTATATTAAAGCCATGTGTTTCTATATACTTCTGCATTTTGAATTTAGTGAATTTGACAGCTTAAAGGAATATTGCAGTGGAAAAAAGGTACACCCTAACTTTTTAGAGCCTGTCATTTTTGCAGTATTCACATTGGAAACCTGCTCACGTCAAGCAAATCTATGCAGCCAGTGAGCAAATCGGCAGTGGCAGTTGCATGACTGTCTGTGTTCAGCGTGTAAGCTGCAGTACTTTACCTATGTGTTTAACCCATTTGTGGAGTACCGCAGTGAGTACGGCAGCAGTTGCATGCTTTAGCAGATTAAAGCATAGTATTCTTGCACTACAATGTCCCTTTAAAGGGACTATCTTTTGTAAAAAATAGCGTGCTCTATTTCTTTGGAGTATTTTATTTTTAAACAAATTCCTTTCTTTAGTGTTTAATCCCTGCAGAGTTGCTCCCGTACCAGTGCAGATGAGGGTTCAGCTGGGGAGTCAGCCAGGAGCATGAATCCTTGCGTACTCTGCAGTTACTGAACATAGCTTCTTCTGGACAATATCTTCATCTAGGTGTTTAACCAATTGAAGAACCTAAACACCTCATAAAGGTGAATTTATATAAAAATAAAACACACAAATGACAAAGCATTTTATTATAACACTGAAATTTCCCTTTAAAGGGACACTAAACCCAATTTTTTTCTTTCCTGATTCATACAGAACATGCAACTTTCTAATTTACTCCTATTATAATTTTTTCTTCATTCAGCCACATTTAGCTACCAATTAGCAAGCGCAACTCAGGTGCTGAACCAAAAATGGGCTGGCTCCTAAAGCTTTGCATTCCTGCTTTTCCAATAAAGATAGCAAGAGAACGAGGAAAATTTGATAATAGGAGTAAATTAGAAAGTTGCTTAAATATGCTTGCTCTTTTGGAATCATGGGGGGAAAAATGTTGGTTTATTATCCCTTTAAATTCTGAATTTAGCTCCCTCTCCTTCGACAAAAAAATACAGAACAAATAAACAGTATGGACCATGGTCCAGAAGTGCACGTCTGACCACAATGATGCAAGGATATTTTAAAGGTATAGTCTACTTAAAAAAAATACAATAAAAGGACAGATAGTGTCAGCAGTTCATTGATTGGCTGCCTTAATTTCTATATGAAGTCTTTTTTTTCTTTTTTTTTTAGGGGTTGTATTATATGATGTAACTATTTAAATAAAATATTTTATATTTTAAATAGAAAAGAAGCTTTGTTTTGAAAAACAAGTAAGGGAACTTTACTACTTATAATATAATAATCCTTTAACTAATATTTATCTTTCTCCTTTAAAATAAAAGCAGATTTTGTAACAATGTTATTACTTCTTTTACTCACATCCTCCTTTGGTCTCTAACAATCCACCCTATTCCCGACTCGCCGTGATGGACACTCCATCGACCTGGTATTTTCCTACCTCTGCTCTTTATCTGACACTACCTGTCGCCCTTTTCCCATTTCAGACCATCACCTGGTCACCTATGATATTAATGCAACATCTAAACCCACTTCTCCATCCCGCCTCCACACCTATAGAAATACATATGCTCTGGATCCGCTCCAATTTACAAAAATCATTCAAAATCTCCTCCCTCACAATTCCACTATAACCTGCCCTGATCTCGCTACAGCCCACTATAACAAAACTCCTCTGCATCAGACACACTTGCCCCTCCCCAGCTGCTCAAAACATCACGCCATCAGTTACAGCCTTGGCATGCTCAGCAAACACGCTATTTGCAAAAATGCTCCTGTACTGCAGAGCGTGTCTGGAGGAAAACTCACTCTGAACCTGATTTCATACACTATAAGTTAATTCTTTGTTCATACAATTCTGCCCTTCACTTAGCCAAGCAAACCTACTTCTCTTCTCTCATATCTACTCTTTCCTCAAACACTAAACGACTCTTCTCCACCTTTAACTCTTTCCTCTACCCACCTGCTCCACCCCCCATCTGTCTTTAGTGCTCAAGACCTGGCAGACTACTTTTTAAACAAAACACGTACTATCCGAAGCAACATCCCAACACCAACCTGCAATATTCCAACAACAGGCCAGGTTGTCACCCTCTGCCACTCTCTGCGTCTTCCATCCAGCCACTGAGAATGAAGTTTCTTCCTTACTATTTTCCTCATGCCTCACTACCTGCCCACTCGACCCTATCCCTGTCTTCCACCTCCCTGTCTTCCACCCTCACTCCTGCTCTTACTCACACCTTCAACCTATCTCTCTCTACCGGCTCATTCCCATATTCTTTCAAACACGCAAAAGTCACTCCCATACTCAAAAAACCCTCCCTCGACCCCAATTCTCCTGAAAGCTACTGTCCCATATCACTGCTTCCACTAACATCAAAACTCCTTGAAAAACTAGTTTACAATTGCCTAACCCACTTCCTGTCCACCAACTCTTTGCTTAACCCCCTGCAATCTGGATTCCGCCCCAAACACTCAACTGAGACTGCCCTTACCAAGGTTACTAACGATCTTCTCTCTGCTAAAAATATTGGCCACTACTCTATACTCATCTTACTTGACCTCTCAGCTGCCTTTGACACAGTTGACCACCCCCTCCTCCTACAGACCCTTAGCTCTTTTGGCCTCTGTGACACTGCTCTTTCCTGGATTCACTCCTATCTTTCTCACAGGTCTTTTTCTGTGTCATTTGTTGGCGACTCCTCCTCTCCTATTCCTCTCTGTTGGAGTACCTCAAGGTTGTTCTGGGTCCTCTACTCTTCTCCATCTATACTTCTTCGCTGGGTAAACTTATCAACAGTTATGTCTTCAAATATCACCTCTATGCTGATGACACCCAGATCTACCTCTCCACCCCGCTCTCTCTCCATCTGTCCATTCTCATGTCAGTGACTGCTTATCTTGTATTTCTTCCTGGATGGCCTCTCACCACCTAAAGATTAACATGTCCAAGACTGAGCTCCTTCTTATCCCCCCTCAAGCTCTACACCAACTTCTGACTTCTCTATCCCTGTTGACGGCATCACCATTTCCTCATCACCCCAAGGCCGCTGACTCGGAGTTACACTTGATTCAAATCTATCCTTTGTCCCCCATATCCAATCGCTTTCTACATCCTGCTGCAACCATCTACGCAATATTTCCAAGATTCGCCCTTTTCTGAGCGCTGACACCACAAAGCAAATAATCCACTCCCTTGTTATTTGCTGACTTGACTACTGCAATAACCTACTCGCTGGCCCTCCGCCTCTCTCCCCTTCAATCCATCTTAAATGCCTCGGCCAGGCTGTTCCACCTTTCCTGTCGCTCTGTATCTGCTGCATCTCTCTGCGAGTCCCTTCATTGGCTCCTCATTCACAGCAGAATTAAATTCAAAATTCTCACCAACGGCGCTCCCCTCTACCTATCTTCTCTAATACACAAGCATACTCCAGCCCGCTCACTAAGATCCAACAATGACCTGCTCCTTGCATCCACGACTATCACCTCCTCTCATGCTAGACTGCAGGACTTCTATCGTGCAGCACCTACCCTCTAGAACACTCTCCCTCATGCTGTCAGACTTTGCCCTAATCTTTCTTCCTTTAAATGCTCCCTGAAGACTTTTCTGTTCAGAGAAGCCTACCACCCAACTCAATAATAAATTAGTTTCACTTACCTAACATTTCCCTCATCTAACTCTGTATTAACATCTTTCTCAATCTTGCAGTCCTCACCTCCTGTTTCTCAACCTCCTACCCTTCTAGATTGTAAGTTCCCACGGGAATAGGACCCTCAATCCCTCCTGTATGTGTTTGTAAATTACAAGTCTTGTACTGCTTTATTTATATGAATTGTATCCATGGACAGCGCTGCGGAATATGTTGGCGCTTCATAAATAAAGTATAATAATAATAATACTAAGTATACATTGTATGGCTAAGTAAAAAAAGTTATGATTAATAAATAGTATTCAAGAATATCCCAAAAACGGCCATGTAACACAACAAAAATGCACATTTAGCCTGTGTGCAACTGTATGAAAGAAAACCATTTAATCCTAAGTACCTGAGTTTTTTTATTATTTAAACTAAAACCAACTCGCCAGAATTACTGTTCTTTGAGCATTCAGCTACTCTTCTTACCTTCATCTGTATGGTGAAAAAAAACAAACAAGCAAATTAAAACAAATATAAAACATTTGCCTTGATCTTGTGAGGTTTTGCTATAACCTTGTGGAATATTACAGTGATTCCAGAGAAAAGTTCTGTGAAATGAGGATTAAAGAAAAGGCTATGACTGCCAGATTCTTAAAGGGATAGTCTAGTCAAAATTAAATTTTCATGATTCATATAGACCATGCATATACGCCTATTAATTTTTTTTTCGTTCTTTTGGTATCTTTATTTGAAAGTAAGCTTAGGAGCCTGCCCATTTTTGGTTCAGCACCTTGGTAGTGCTTGCTGATTGGTGGCTACATTTAGACACCAATCAGAAAGTGCTACCTAGGTGCTGAAGTAAAAATGGGCCAGCTCCTATGCTTACTTTCTTGCTTTTTCAAATAAAGATACATAAAGAATGAATAAAGATTGATAATAGGAATACATTAGAAAGTTGCTTAAAATTCCATGCTCTATCTGAATCATAAAAGTTTCATTTTGACTAGACTATTCCTTTAAAGGGACATTTAAATGCACATAGATGAATTACATCTTTTAATATAAATTTTTTTGCAATATACGTTTTATTAGCAACAATACTTCTAGTAAAATGTATAATTGTTTCAGTGTTAACATTTTTCTGTGCATGTGAAGCATAGCTAGATATTCTCAGTGCCACCAGCATTTTAAATACTGCAGATGCTCAGAGAGCTAGTGGGGCTTGTAAAAACAGAGTTATTACCAGAAAAAAACACCTTAGGCTCACTGAGAAAGTGCTGTGGTTAAAATGCTGGTGCACAGTGCATACTTAAATACACTTTTGAAACAGCTATAGCTTTTATTAGAAGTATTTTGCGAATACATGTATATTACAAAAATGTTTCTATTCAAAACTGAAACGTATCCATGTGGATTACAATTTTGGCTAGAATGTCCCTTTAAAGCTCCTCTGCCATTGGTTGTGGTTACTGGGGAAATGTTAAGGCAAGATATTTTTTGTTTTGTTTTTACACTTCCACATGGGTAAAATGAAAACAATACAGACTGATCAGATCAGCAGTGCCGTAAAAGAGTTAACTGTCTTTGTCTTGAATGTACATTGTAGTGCAAAAATGACATGCTCCAATTTGTTTGAGCAAGTAATTTTTTTTTAACTATTTACTGTGAAAATGTATGTATTTAACCCCTGCAAGGAGGTAACCACATAGGTAAAGACCTGCCCAGGAAATGCATTGATTGAGCACAGTTGGTGATTAGTGATATTGTGCAACTATTACTGCTGCTGCTGATTGGTCTGACATCACATTGTCCCTTTAACTCAGGGTCTGACAAATCTGTTTAAAATTTAGAAGCCAGTGAGAATATTTAGGAGCCAGACATTTGTTTAGAGCCAGACAGTGGTATTTGTATATAGATAAATGGAGAATAACCCAAAAAGATATGAGCCAGAGGTAAAATTCCTGGGTTTGTTAAGCCCTGCTTTAACTGATGTTATTGTTCACCTAAATACTGTGCACGTTAGAGATTAACAGAGTTTTCATCAAAATCTATTGCTTATAAATGTGTATTGCTGTAAAACGCTAGCAGAACTTTATAGCATAAGATTAGAGTTTACATTATCGGGTATATTCTGCAATTTTACAGTGTGACTTTCACCTGACTAATGTTTGATCTTAAAGCGAGAATCTGCTCCAGATTCTTTGTTTAAAAAAATATAATCCCTTTATTACCCATTCCCCAGTTTTGTTTAATCAACACGTATTAATATTTTTTTTACCTCTGTGATTAACCTGTTTCTAAGCCTCTGTAGACTGTCCCCTTATTTCAGTTCTTTTGACAGGCCTTCATTTTAGCCAATCAGTCCATATGGCACACATGAACTAGGGCTGTCTAGCTGTGGGCAACTGTTAAAATGCACTAATATAAGAGGCGGTTTTCAAGGGCTTAGAAATTAGCATATGAACCTACCTAGATTTAGCTTTCAACAAAAAATACCAAGAGAACAAAGCAAATTTTATCATAAAAATAAATTGGAAAGTTATTTAAAATTGCATGCCCTATCCAAATCATTTTTACTAGGTTATCCCTTTAAAACATGTATTCTTGTTGATGCAAAATGCTTGCATTTGATTTCTTTAGATGTCCATCTTGATTTGGTAAATTAGGGTTAGTTAAACAATTGATTTCTTATACTTAAAGGGACAGTAAACCTTAAAAATAATGTTATATAATTCTGCACATAGTGTGAAACAGCGCTTTCTTTTAAAAAGGAATAGGGGAAATTACGTTTAAATAATATTTGGCTAATATAATGTTATATAATTCTGCACTATGTGCAGAATTATATAACATTATTTTTAAGGTTTACTGTCCCTAGTTTAAGTTAACATTAAAGTAATTAATATATATATATATCATATATGAATATGAAATTAAATACAGCATTGCACAATAGCTATATGCAAAATAAATGTTTTAAAGAGCATTAAATACTTTGAGATTGTAATATAAATAATATTAAGTAATGTTGCTATATAATTTATTTTGCCCCCCTTTTACTGTAAATTAGCTCAATTTAAATTTCTGAGTTTTGTATTTTTGTAAATTGGAAGTTCACACTGCAGATTTCACAAAGTATAATCCTGACACATATCTGTCCCTAATTGGTCTCAGCAGATATGCTAAGGAACTAGAAAACAATGGACAGACAGAGGCTAGATGTGTCTGCTCCAGTAACAAGCCTGGATTGGCTGCTTCAAATAAGGCAAGTGATTGGTGAAGTTTTAGCATTGAAAAGCTATTGCATCAAAACTCAAAAATGTTCTTGCTCACCTAGTATGTTAGGTTACTGCAAAAAAAATATTGTTTAATGTTTACTGTCCCTTTTAAAGCATTTAAAACTGTCATTTTTGTTATTAAAATGTTGTTGCAGTACAGGAGCATACCCTTTAAACACCTCTTGAATGTTGTTTAACTTATGTCGTTTGCTGTGACCAATAAATGCACAGCATGTTGGAGGGTTACGATTTTAAAGTCTATGGAATACACTTTTATATCAAGTGTAGCATCACTATAAATAATAATTACGTTTGATTTTGTATATTCCTAAAACACACAGTTTTGCAAGCTTTTTGCAGATCTACAATAAGCAAAGAAATAAGCAATTGGAATTGAGAACATTATCAAATTTGATGTGTATCTAAGAAGTAAACTTAATTCAGATTTATTTGAAATCTGAAAATCTGTTTGTGAAATTGAGATGACTGAATTTGAAAGCTTTGTGTGCTCTATTAATGCTCCTGAAAGGCTTATTGAGAAGATAGTAATATACCTCTGTTATTCTCATCAGCAACAGACACTATTTTCTGATTTATCTCTGACCTTTTGAGATTGCACAGAGAATTACTAGAATCTTACTGTTCACTCTGACTACATTGCATTTTCCATCTATGTCCCTATGATTCATTGCTACTTTTTCAGTTTTAGATTATTCAGGTCCAAATTCAATTGAAATTGAAATCTGAGTTTTGATCAAATGCTGTTTATATCTGTGTGTTTTTATTTAGCTTAATCTTCTATTTACCTTTTAAGCTTTATTGAAAAACTGATCTGAGGCTTTTAATGTTGCTATTTAGCAAAAAAAAACACAAAAACATTATTTCAACAAATGACACTCATGAGTAAAAGTTACCACATATATTAAAGGGATAGGAAAGTCAAAATTAAACTTGCATGATTCAGATAGAGCAGGTCATTTTAAGACACCTTTTAAATTCACTTCTATTTTCAAATGTGCTTCGTTCTCTTAGTATCCCTTGTTAAAAAATGAATACGCACATATAATACACTAGTGGGAGCTGCTGCTAATTGGTGCATGCACACATTTGTCTCTTGTGATTGGCTAAACAGATATTTTCCGCTTCCTGTCAGTAGTGCAATGCTCTCCCTTCAGCAATGGATAACAAGAGAATGAAGAAATTTTGATAATAGAATTAAATTGGAAAGTTGTTTAAAATTGTATGTTCTATCTGAATCATAAAATAAAATTTTGGGGTTTACTATCCCTTTAAGTTATGGTTTGAAAACAGAAAAATTTGAATGTTTTGCTGAGGTAAACATTCCAGTGTTTTGAAGAGATGTGATGTAACTACTGACTTTCCAGCAGTCCCTATTAGAGAGCGAAAGTCCCTAATTTTGAGCTCTGTCCCAGACACACCCATAACCTCATCCACTAACCTACCTGCAACCCTCCTCCTCCTAACATGGCCCCCCACAAAATGGCAACAGACTCCCCTCAACCTTCTGAGTCCCTAATACCCAACCACAAATGTTGGGAGGTATGTCACTTTTAAGACACTCATCTCAATCTCATACTGAACGTTTACTCACCCTTTTTCATGTGATTGTAAACTTTACTACTTTAATCCACAGTATAATAACATTAATTATAAAACCAGGGGCATTTTAATTCATTAAAATATTATTTAATGACGCTTCTTTTGTAAAATATTTACCTATTAATGATGGTAAACATCGCACCGTTTCTCCTCCTGCATCTCATACTTGATTTCTGTCTTAGATAACAAATCTGGATTCATCCAATTGTTGCGTGCCCCCTTTGGCGTCCAGCTCGTGGGGCACGCAACAATTGGATGAAGCTGGATTGTAGCACTGATAAATCCTAGCGTTTAAAAAATGCTAGGATTTACCATCACTTTAAAGCAGGGGTGTCAAACTCAAATTCATTGTGGGCCGCATCAGCAGTTTGGTCACCCTCAAAGGGCCGCTTGTATCTGTAGGACTATGTGTCCACTCTTTATTATCATAAATTATTGTCACTGCATTCAATTATTACTGTTAATAATAAGAATAATGGCAAGTAGATATTCAAATGTACAATTATTGTACAATTTATTGAAAAATGATTTTTGGTAACAGACAGTAATTATTTTTTTTTTTAAACATACAAATATTGCCAAACACTGTTTATTACACATATGGCAAACACAAGGCATTAACTTTTTTTTTAACTTTTCTGACTAGATGGCTGACATCATTTTCCTGAGGTCAGTCCATCGATGTCTGGCGTTAGGTCTTGTGCTGTAGCAATCCGCAAAACGGCATGGTACCAAAGTGAATCGGCTGATTGATGAATTCAATCGACGCTTTTCTGACTTTAAAGAACAGAACTTAACCTTTACCAGCTTTGATAACCTCCATGCTGTTTTGCGGATTGCTACCACTGTAAAGTGACACGGAAGTGGTCAGTATATCCAAAGTTTACCGCTCAGACTTTTAAGCAGAATAATAAGGAGACCCCCCCCCCCCCACATACATCATATGTACTTACAGCACAGGAGAGAAGGGTTCAGGCATCCGTTGGATCTGTCACATCACAGGATGGCATGCGCTCAATATAAAAACAAGTGTGAATGCATGTAAAGTGGAGGTTTCCTGTGTAGAACGGCCGGCGCCGCTAGAGGGCTGGCTTGTAGGTTGCCGCGCATGCGCTGAAGAGGCGGCTTTCTTGTGTCAAAAAAAAAAAGCGAGAAAAAAAAGTGAGAATAAAAGGTGAAGGCTGGCGGCCGGCGGCGGCTACACGGGCCACATGACGAGGTCTGGCGGGCCGGATTCGGCCCGCGGGCCTTGTGTTTGATACCCGTGCTTTAAAGGGTAAAGATATAGATGTATTGGTTACATAGCATAAAAGCACAATAATGTGTGTGTATATGTGTGTGTATGTATATATATATATATATATATATATATATATATATATATGAAGTCTAACCTATATCCTATATAAAACTAACTCTTTAGTTATATGCCACCAGTGATACAATATATGATACAATTTAGACTTGAGTCAATTTAGGGGTACAAATGCAGCAATTAGTTGCCGTATACATAATGAAGCTTAGTGAACTTAGGTCAAAGGATTAGTGACTACTTGCATTAAGAAGATTTAATCAGCTTTAGGTGAAACTGAAAACATTTTGCTGATTTAACAAAGAGGTAATTGAGGTAGGCGAGACTTACAATTAAAATATCTACCCAATTTTAAACACTGTATATGGCATTATTCAAACCTAAATGGTATGGTCTGTAAGACGTAAATAGACCTAGCAGGTGTCGCTGATATAATAGGACTGATAAGGCTTAGATAAAAGAAGTGGAAATTACAGACGTAAAGCTTGCCTAGTAGTAAACTAGACACATTACACTTCACGCTTTCAGAGAAAAATTACAGAAATAAACTAATCTGCCACCTAATGCAGTATTTCAACATAATGACATCCAAACCTTACAAGAGGAATAATATCATACAGGTCTATTAAGATTCATAGTTATACAGTAAATATACAAAAACGGAAAACTCTGCATATAGGTAGCAAGTGTAAATAACATCAAATAGTTCTAGTACCTAAGCTTCAAACCGTATATAGCTCATAAACTTCCCAGAAACTAAGGATAGAACTTTCAGGCTGGATGTGCAGCATTAATATAAAAAAATGAAGGGAGACCAAAACATGTATTATAGCACCTCCTAAACTATCTATGGCTATAGGACTTAACCCAATTCCAACTAATTTGAATGCACAGAAAAATATATAAATCTCCAGCAGTATAGTTATCTGTGACTGCTGACCACTCACAAGAGCAGTCTGTATAGTAGCTGTCCAAACATCCCAAAGATATGAAGGCTCCACATTTATGCTTAGGACACTTGCAGACCATTGCAGGCAAAAAAACATACAAACTTTGATATCAAAGCAAGTGTCCGGTAAAGGAGTTGCATCTCAGTTCCATGTGGATTTGCCTTTCAAATTTACTGAGTCCTTCTCAATGGGAGACTCCTTAACAAGTCAAAACTTTACTCCACGCTACAAGGGACCGGCGCATCCTCCCAGCTGGGACATAATATGGTTGCGAGAGTCCTCCAATAATACTCGGCAAGTTAGCATCAGAAGCATCCTCAATATTGGTCTGGGCAGTACCTTCAGGTAAGTACGCTCTTTGTTTCAATAAGATGGTGTCTCCCCTCTTTGCAGTTTCGGCCGCCACATACTGCACTGTGATATTTCTCACCATAGATAAGAGGCAATCCATTCCCTATACTCCTCCCTAGCTCAAACTTCTTCAAGCAGGCGTAAATAGCCAGATAGACTTCCCCCTGATTCACAGCCATTACAAATCTGCATAACCTGAGCTATGGGAGGTGGGGGGGATTAGTTATATCAATCTCCTTGGTAGAATGTCATGTATTCAAGCGCTCCCAAAATCTATTTTTTTATATTTCATGGCCTCATATAGATAAATGTAGAATACTCAAAAAAGGCATCAGAATTAGGTTTTTTGTAGCTATAACTCTCAATATTTGTTTGATTACATACATTTTATGTTTCCTTGCTTGAACTTTGTAAGCTTTGCTACCTTGTCCTCCAGTGATACCTTCTCCTTACACAGTTACATGCACCCACAGCTATTGTGACTGTACATGCTTCAGACTTGCAATTGTATGATTTGGGTTGATTGATTGTCTGGTATACAGCAATATAGCATTGTCCATTTTTACTACGTCACACTGCATTTACATTCAATTTCTCTTTTAAAAGAGATGGGATGCAGCTCCTTAGTGTTTTCATTAAGGAATAATTATGAAGCTGCCGTGTACAGGGGCGCATCGCCAATCACGCGCGATCAGGAGCTGTCAGTCTCCCCAGTCGGACAAGACCGGGGAGATTGAAATTCACCACCTAAGCGGTCTGATGACTGCTGCTTGTTAAATACGGACTACAGGTTCTCTTGTTAAGGACACAGGATTTTTCTAGTTTACTTTATTAAAATACCAGGCCATTTTTACATTTTTGCTCAGTATTACTTTGACCATAATTATCTGCTCTCTTGTTAAGTGCACCCATGCATTCTACAGTCGTATGCAAAAGTTGAGGCACCCCTGACAATTTCTGTGATTTTCATTTATAAATAATTGGGTTTTCTCCAACATTGGTGTGTCCGGTCCATGGCGTCATCCATTACTTGTGGGATATTCTCCTCCCCTACTGGGAAAGGCAAGGAGAGCACACAGCAAGAGCTGTCCATATAGCTCCCCCTCTGACTCCGCCCCCCAGTCATTCTCCTTGCCGCTCTGAACAAGTAGCATCTCCACGGGGATGGTGAGGAGTTTGTGGTCCCCCTTTGAGTGTGTGTGATAATTGTGCCATAGCATCCAAACAAAATAAGGACAGCTCTGTTACATTTCATAATGTTGCCCAAGATGATTATCTAATGAAGGTAGTGGGGATAGTTCTACGTCCTCTCCTTCTGTGTCTACACCAGTTTTGCCCGCGCAGGCGACACCTAGCGCGCCAGTGCTTATTTCTATGCAACAATTAACAGCAGTAGTGGATAATTCTATAGCAAATCTTTTATCCAAACTGCCAGCATTTCAGAGAAAGCGTGATTGTTCAGTTTTAAATATAGATAAAAAGGATGAACAATCAGACGCTGACGATGCCTTTTCTCCTGTTAAGTGTGGTCAGTCCACGGGTCATCATTACTTCTGGGATATTAACTCCTCCCCAACAGGAAGTGCAAGAGGATTCACCCAGCAGAGCTGCTATATAGCTCCTCCCCTCTACGTCACCCCCAGTCATTCTCTTGCACCCAACGAATAGATAGGATGTGTGAGAGGACTGTGGTGATTATACTTAGTTTCATACCTTCAATCAAAAGTTTGTTATTTTATAATAGCACCGGAGTGTGTTATTCCTTCTCTGGTAGAATTTGAAGAAGAATCTACCTGAGTTTTTTCTATGATTTTAGCCGGCGTAGTTAAGATCATATTGCTGTTTCTCGGCCATCTGAGGAGAGGTAAACTTCAGATCAGGGGACAGCGGGCAGATTAATCTGCAAAGAGGTATGTAGCAGCTTATTATTTTCTGACAATGGAATTGATGAGAAAATTCTGCCATACCGATATAATGTAAACTCAGCCTTAAATGCAGTAGCAGCAACTGGTATCAGGCTGTCATGTATGTATATTTTACACTTCAGTATTCTGGGGAATGGCACTTCACTGGAATTATACTGTATGCATAAGACTTTAGCCTAATTTGCAGGGACTAGCAACAGGCTTTTTAATAACACTTAATTTATTTAATGTTAAACGTTTTTTGCTGGCATGTAAAATCGTTTAATTTTCTGAGGTACTGGGTGAAAAAATGTTTTGGGCACTATTTTTTTCCACTTGGCAGTCGTTTTATTTAATTTAAGACAGTTTACTGATCTCTCTCACTGTTGTGTGTGAGGGGGAGGGGCCTTTTTTGGCGCTTTTGCTACGCATCAAAAAATTCAGTCAGAAGTTTATTGTCTTCCCTGCATGATCCGGTTCATCTCTACAGAACTCAGGGGTCTTCAAAACTTGTTTTGAGGGAGGTAATCACTCACAGCAGAGCTGTGAGATTGTAGTTGACTGTGATAAAAAAACGTTTATTTCTGTATTTTTTTTCTGCTATCAGGGTTAGTTATCCTTTGCTAATGGGAGCAATCCTTTGCTAAAATTGTGTTTTTTACAAAGATTTGATGCTATAACTTTTCAGTTTATTAATTTTCAACTGTCATAACTTTTTCTGTGCTTCTTATAGGCACAGTACGTTTTCATATTATAGTAAATTACTTGAAAAGTATTTCCAAGTTGCTAGTTTATTTGCTAGTGTGTTAAACATGTCTGATTCAGAGGAAGATATCTGTGCTATATGTGCTAAAGCCAAAGTGGAGCCCAATAGAAATTTATGTACTAACTGCATTGATGCTACTTTAAATAAAAGTCAATCTGTACAAATTGAACATATTTCACCAAACAACGAGGGGAGAGTTATGCCGACTAACTCGCCTCACGTGTCAGTACCTGCATCTCCCGCTCGGGAGGTGCGTGATATTGTAGCGCCGAGTACATCTGGGCGGCCATTACAAATCACATTACAGGATATGGCTACTGTTATGACTGAAGTTTTGGCTAAATTACCAGAACTAAGAGGTAAGTGTGATCACTCTGGGGTGAGAACAGAGTGCGCTGATAATATTAGGGCCATGTCAGACACTGCGTCACAATTTGCAGAACATGAGGACGGAGAGCTTCATTCTGCGGGTGACGGTTCTGATCCAAACAAACTGGATTCAGATATTTCAAATTTTAAATTTAAGCTGGAAAACCTCCGTGTATTACTAGGGGAGGTGTTAGCGGCTCTGAATGATTGTAACACAGTTGCAATACCAGAGAAAATGTGTAGGTTGGATAAATATTTTGCGGTACCGGCGAGTACTGACGTTTTTCCTATACCTAAGAGACTTACTGAAATTGTTACTAAGGAGTGGGATAGACCCGGTGTGCCGTTCTCACCCCCTCCGATATTTAGAAAGATGTTTCCAATAGACGCCACCACACGGGACTTATGGCAAACGGTCCCTAAGGTGGAGGGAGCAGTTTCTACTTTAGCTAAGCGTACCACTATCCCGGTGGAGGATAGCTGTGCCTTTTCAGATCCAATGGATAAAAAATTAGAGGGTTACCTTAAGAAAATGTTTGTTCAACAAGGTTTTATATTGCAACCTCTTGCATGCATTGCGCCTGTCACGGCTGCAGCAGCATTTTGGTTTGAGTCTCTGGAAGAGACACTTGAATCAGCTCCATTAGATGAGATTACACACAAACTTAAAGCCCTTAAGTTAGCTAACTCATTTATTTCAGATGCCGTAGTACATTTAACTAAACTTACGGCTAAGAATTCCGGATTCGCCATTCAGGCGTGCAGAGCACTGTGGCTAAAATCCTGGTCAGCTGACGTTACTTCTAAATCTAAATTGCTTAATATACCTTTCAAAGGGCAGACCTTATTCGGGCCCGGGTTGAAAGAAATTATCGCTGACATTACAGGAGGTAAAGGCCATGCCCTTTCTCAAGACAGAGCCAAACCTAAGGCTAGACAGTCTAATTTTCGTTCCTTTCGTAATTTCAAAGCAGGAGCAGCATCAACTTTCTCTGCACCAAAACAGGAAGGAGCTGTTGCTCGCTACAGACAAGGCTGGAGACCTAACCAGTCCTGGAACAAGGGCAAGCAGGCCAGGAAACCTGCTGCTGCCCCTAAGACAGCATGAATCGAGGGCCCCCGATCCGGGAACGGATCTAGTGGGGGACAGACTTTCTCTCTTCGCCCAGGCTTGGGCAAGAGATGTCCAGGATCCCTGGGCGTTAGAGATCATATCTCAGGGATACCTTCTGGACTTCAAATTCTCTCCCCCAAGAGGGAGATTTCATCTGTCAAGGTTGTCAACAAACCAAATAAAGAAAGAGGCGTTTCTACGCTGCGTACAAGATCTTTTATTAATGGGAGTGATCCATCCGGTTCCGCGGTCGGAACAAGGACAAGGGTTTTACTCAAATCTGTTTGTGGTTCCCAAAAAAGAGGGAACTTTCAGGCCAATCTTGGATTTAAAGATCTTAAACAAATTCCTAAGAGTTCCATCGTTCAAAATGGAAACTATTCGGACAATTTTACCCATGATCCAAAAGGGTCAGTACATGACCACAGTGGATTTAAAGGATGCTTACCTTCACATACCGATTCACAAAGATCATTACCGGTATCTAAGGTTTGCCTTCCTAGACAGGCATTACCAGTTTGTAGCTCTTCCATTCGGATTGTCTACGGCTCCAAGAATCTTCACGAAGGTTCTGGGTGCTCTTCTGGCGGTACTAAGACCGCGAGGAATTTCGGTAGCTCCGTACCTAGACGACATTCTGATACAAGCTTCAAGCTTTCAAACTGCCAAGTCTCATACAGAGTTAGTACTGGGATTTCTAAGGTCGCATGGATGGAAGGTGAACGAAAAGAAGAGTTCTCTCTTTCCACTCACAAGAGTTCCCTTCTTGGGGACTCTTATAGATTCTGTAGAAATGAAGATTTACCTGACAGAAGACAGGTTAACAAAGCTTCTAAATGCATGCGGTGTCCTTCATTCCATTCAACACCCGTCAGTAGCTCAATGCATGGAGGTGATCGGCTTAATGGTAGCGGCAATGGACATAGTACCCTTTGCACGCCTACATCTCAGACCGCTGCAATTGTGCATGCTAAGTCAGTGGAATGGGGATTACTCAGACTTGTCCCCTACTCTGAATCTGGATCAAGAGACCAGAAATTCTCTTCTATGGTGGCTTTCTCGGCCACATCTGTCCAGGGGGATGCCATTCAGCAGGCCAGACTGGACAATTGTAACAACAGACGCCAGCCTACTAGGTTGGGGCGCTGTCTGGAATTCTCTGAAGGCTCAGGGACAATGGAATCAGGAGGAGAGTCTCCTGC
This sequence comes from Bombina bombina, assembly GCF_027579735.1. Lineage (NCBI taxonomy): Eukaryota > Metazoa > Chordata > Amphibia > Anura > Bombinatoridae > Bombina > Bombina bombina. The sequence goes on from NC_069499.1 coordinate 158,235,906, forward strand.
CAATAAACATTCTGGAATTGAGAGCAGTTCTCAATGCCCTTCTGGCTTGGCCCCAGTTAACAACTCGGGGGTTCATCAGGTTTCAGTCGGACAACATCACGACTGTAGCTTACATCAACCATCAGGGAGGGACAAGAAGCTCCCTAGCAATGATGGAAGTATCAAAGATAATTCGCTGGGCAGAGTCTCACTCTTGCCACCTGTCAGCAATCCACATCCCGGGAGTGGAGAACTGGGAGGCGGATTTCCTAAGTCGTCAGACTTTTCATCCGGGGGAGTGGGAACTTCATCCGGAGGTCTTTGCCCAAATACTTCGACGTTGGGGCAAACCAGAGATAGATCTCATGGCGTCTCGACAGAACGCCAAGCTTCCTCGTTACGGGTCCAGATCCAGGGATCCGGGAGCGGTTCTGATAGATGCTTTGACAGCACCTTGGACCTTCGGGATGGCTTATGTATTTCCACCTTTCCCGATGCTTCCTCGATTGATTGCCAGAATCAAACAGGAGAGAGCATCAGTGATTCTAATAGCGCCTGCATGGCCACGCAGGACTTGGTATGCAGATCTAGTGGACATGTCCTCCTGTCCACCTTGGTCTCTACCTCTGAAACAGGACCTTCTGATTCAGGGTCCCTTCAAACATCAAAATCTAATTTCTCTGAAGCTGACTGCTTGGAAATTGAACGCTTGATTTTATCAAAACGTGGGTTTTCTGAGTCAGTTATTGATACCTTAATACAGGCTAGGAAGCCTGTTACCAGAAAGATTTACCACAAAATATGGCGTAAATACTTATATTGGTGCGAATCCAAGAGTTACTCATGGAGTAAGGTTAGGATTCCTAGGATATTGTCTTTTCTACAAGAAGGTTTAGAAAAGGGTTTATCCGCTAGTTCCTTAAAAGGACAGATTTCAGCTCTGTCCGTTCTTTTACACAAACGTCTGTCAGAAGTTACGGACGTTCAAGCTTTTTGTCAGGCTTTAGCTAGGATCAAGCCTGTGTTTAAAACTGTTGCTCCGCCATGGAGTTTGAACTTAGTTCTTAATGTTTTACAGGGTGTTCCGTTTGAACCCCTTCATTCCATTGATATCAAGCTGTTATCTTGGAAAGTTCTGTTTTTAATGGCTATTTCCTCGGCTCGAAGAGTCTCTGAGTTATCTGCCTTACATTGTGATTCTCCTTATCTGATTTTTCATTCAGACAAGGTAGTTCTGCGTACTAAGCCTGGGTTCTTACCTAAGGTAGTCACTAACAGGAATATCAATCAAGAGATTGTTGTTCCATCCTTGTGTCCTAATCCTTCTTCGAAGAAGGAACGTCTGCTACACAATCTAGATGTAGTCCGTGCCCTGAAATTTTATCTACAGGCAACTAAGGATTTTCGACAAACGTCTTCCCTGTTTGTCATTTATTCTGGTCAGAGGAGAGGTCAAAAGGCTTCGGCCACCTCTCTCTCTTTTTGGCTTCGTAGCATAATACGGTTAGCCTATGAGACTGCTGGACAGCAGCCTCCTGAAAGAATTACAGCTCATTCTACTAGAGCTGTGGCTTCCACTTGGGCCTTTAAGAATGAGGCTTCTGTTGAACAGATTTGCAAGGCTGCAACTTGGTCTTCTCTTCATACTTTTTCCAAATTTTACAAATTTGACACTTTTGCTTCTTCGGAGGCTGTTTTTGGGAGAAAGGTTCTTCAGGCAGTGGTTCCTTCCGTATAAAGAGCCTGCCTGTCCCTCCCATCATCCGTGTACTTTAGCTTTGGTATTGGTATCCCAGAAGTAATGATGACCCGTGGACTGACCACACTTAACAGGAGAAAACAAAATTTATGCTTACCTGATAAATTCCTTTCTCCTGTAGTGTGGTCAGTCCACGGCCCGCCCTGTTTTTTATGGCAGGTAAAATTTTTTTGAATTATACTCCAGTCACCACTACACCCTTTGGCTTCTCCTTTCTCGTTGGTCCTTGGTCGAATGACTGGAGGTGACGTAGAGGGGAGGAGCTATATAGCAGCTCTGCTGGGTGAATCCTCTTGCACTTCCTGTTGGGGAGGAGTTAATATCCCAGAAGTAATGATGACCCGTGGACTGACCACACTACAGGAGAAAGGAATTTATCAGGTAAGCATAAATTTTGTTATCTATTTTACCCTCACATCAATCGGAATTGGCTGTGAGGGAAGGGCTGTCTGAGGGTGAAATTTCAGACTCAGGAAAAATTTCTCCACAGGCACAACCTGATATAGTAGCATTTAAGTTTAAGCTAGAACATCTCCGCGCTTTGCTTAAGGAGGTATTAGCTACTCTGGATGACTGTGATTCTATGGTAGTACCAGAGAAGTTGTGCAAATTGGCCAAATTTTTTAGAGGTCCCAGTGCACGACGACGCTTTTCCAATACCCAGGAAGGTAGCGAACATAGTGGATAAGGAGTGGGAGAAGCCAGGTGTACCCTTTACCCCACCTCCTATATTTAAGAAAATGTTTCCCATAGTAGACCCTAGAAGGGACGCATGGCAGACGGTCCCGAAGGTTGAGGGAGCTGTTTCAACACTAGCGAAGCGCACAACTATTCCTATAGAGGACAGCTGCGCTTTCAAAGATCCTATGGATAAAAAATTGGAAGGATTGCTTAAAAAGATTTTTGTTCAGCAAGGGTTCATCCTTCAACCAGCTACGTGTGTTATTACTGTCACTTCAGCTGCGTCCTTTTGGTTCGAGGAACTAGAAAGGTCGCTCCAGAAAGAGACTTCCTATGAAGAAGTCATGGACAGAATTCAAGCATTAAAGTTAGCTAATTCCTTTATATTGGATGCCGCTTTTCAAATTGGCGGCGAAAAACTCAGGTTTTGCTATAGTAGCGCGGAGGGCGCTTTGGCTAAAATCCTGGTCGGCAGATGTGTCGTCCAAGACTAAGTTACTTAATATTCCTTTCAAGGGTAAGACCCTTTTTGGGCCGATGGGCCCACACAGACATTGTGTTGGCTTTTCTCAGATCTCACGGGTGGAAGGTGAACATAGAAAAGAGTTCACTGTCACCGTCCACAAGGGTTCCTTTTCTGGGAACAATAATAGATTCTGTGGAAATGAAGATCTTCCTGACAGAAGTCAGAAAGCTAAAGCTTCTAAACGCTTGTCGAATTCTTCATTCTATTCCTCAACCCTCCATAGCTCAGTGCATGGAAGTAATAGGCTAATGGTCGCAGCAATGGACGTGGTTCCTTTTGTTCGAATTCATCTAAGACCACTACAGCTGTGCATGCTCAATCAGTGGAATGGGGACTATACAGACTTGTCCCCCCAAATTCAAGTAGACCAGGTAACCAGGGACTCACTTCTCTGGTGGTTGACCCAGGATCACCTGTCTCAGGGAATGAGTTTCCGCAGACCGGAGTGGGTCATCGTTACGACCGACGCCAGCCTCTTGGGGTGGGGCGCGGTCTGGGACTCCCTGAAAGCTCAGGGCCTATGGTCTCGGGAAGAGTCGCTTCTCCCGATAAACATTTTGGAACTAAGAGCAATATTCAATGCGCTCCTGGCTTGGCCTCAGCTAGCGGAAGCCAGGTTCATAAGATTTCAGTCAGACAACATAACGACTGTTGCGTACATCAATCATCAGGGGGGAACAAAGAGTTCCCTAGCGATGAAGGAAGTAACCAAGATCATCCAATGGGCAGAGAATCACTCCTGCCATCTATCTGCTATTCACATTCCAGGAGTAGACAACTGGGAGGCGGACTATTTGAGTCGTCAGACTTTCCATCCGGGGGAGTGGGAACTCCACCCGGAGGTCTTTACTCAGTTAACCCAATTATGGGGCATTCCAGACATGGATCTAATGGCGTCCCGTCAGAACTTCAAGATTCCTTGCTACGGGTCTAGATCCAGGGATCCCAAGGCGACTCTAGTGGATGCATTAGTGGCGCCTTGGTCGTTCAACCTAGCGTATGTGTTTCCACCGTTTCCTCTCCTTCCCAGGCTCATAGCCAGGATCAAACAGGAGAAGGCCTCGGTGATTCTGATAGCTCCTGCGTGGCCACGCAGGACTTGGTATGCAGACCTGGTGAATATGTCATCGGCTCCACCATGGAAGCTACCTTTGAGACAGGATCTTCTAGTACAAGGTCCATTCGAACATCCAAATCTAGTTTCTCTGCAGCTGACTGCTTGGAAATTGAACGCTTGATTTTATCCAAGCGTGGGTTTTCAAATTCTGTGATAGATCCTCTGGTCCAAGCCAGAAAACCTGTGACTAGAAAGATTTACCATAAAATATGGAAAAAATATATCTGTTGGTGTGAATCCAAGGGATTCTCCTGGAGTAAGATTAAAATTCCAAAGATTCTCTCCTTTCTCCAAGAAGGTTTGGATAAAGGGTTGTCAGCTAGTTCTCTAAAAGGACAGATCTCTGCTTTATCTGTCTTGTTACACAAACGACTGGCAGCTGTGCCAGATGTACAAGTTTTTGTTCAGGCTTTGGTTAGAATCAAGCCTGTTTACAGACCCATGACTCCTCCTTGGAGTCTAAATTTAGTTCTTTCAGTTCTTCAAGGGGTTCCGTTTGAACCTTTACATTCCATAGATATTAAGTTACTATCTTGTAAAGTTCTGTTTTTGGTTGCTATTTCTTCTGCTAGAAGAGTTTCTGAATTATCTGCTTTGCAGTGTAATCCACCCTATCTGGTTTTCCATTCAGATAAGGTTGTTTTGCGTACTAAGCCTGGTTTTCTTCCAAAAGTTGTTTCCAACAAGAATATTAACCAGGAGATAGTTGTTCCTTCTCTGTGTCCGAATCCAGTTTCAAAGAAGGAATGTTTATTACACAATTTAGATGTTGTTTGTGCTTTAAAGTTCTATTTGAAAGCAACAAATCATCTTTGTTTGTCGTTTACTCTGGTAAGAGGAGAGGTCAAAAAGCTACTGCTACCTCTCTCTTTTTCTGGCTGAAAAGCATTATCCGATTGGCTTATGAGACTGCCGGACGGCAGCTTCCTGACCGAATCACAGCTCATTCTACTAGGGCTGTGGCTTCCACATGGGCCTACAAGAACGAGGCTTCTGTTGATTAGATATGTAAGGCAGCGACTTGGTCTTCTCTGCACACTTTTGCCAAATTCTACAAATTTGATACTTATGCTTCTTCGGAGGCTATTTTTGGGAGAGAGGTTTTGCAAGCCGTGGTGCCTTCCATTTAGGTAACCTGATTTGCTCCCTCCCTTCATCCGTGTCCTAAAGCTTTGGTATTGGTTCCCACAAGTAATGGATGACGCCGTGGACCGGACACACCAATGTTGGAGAAAACAGAATTTATGCTTACCTGATAAATTACTTTCTCCAACGGTGTGTCCGGTCCACGGCCCGCCCTGGTTTTCTAATCAGGTTGAATTTTTTTATATATATACACTACAGTCACCACGGCACCCTATAGTTTCTCCTTTTTCTCCTAACCGTCGGTCGAATGACTGGGGGGCGGAGTCAGAGGGGGAGCTATATGGACAGCTCTTGCTGTGTGCTCTCCTTGCCTTTCCCAGTAGGGGAGGAGAATATCCCACAAGTAATGGATGACGCCGTGGACCGGACACACCGTTGGAGAAAGTAATTTATCAGGTAAGCATAAATTCTGTTTTTGGATCAGCAATTTCATTTTGATCTATCAAATAACTGAAGGACACAGTAATATTTTAGTAGTGAAATGAGGTTTATTGAATTAACAGAAAATGTGCAATATGCATCAAAACGAAATTAGACAGGTGCATAAATTTGGGCACCCTT